>NW_010556708.1:0-54627 GCF_000687285.1 Phaethon lepturus | reverse complement strand
TTCTGTGATTCTGTGATTCTGTGATCCACTGTGAAAAGCACCTGCCCTTCATTTTTTTTTTTTTTTTAATTTTACTTTAGAGGTCTAGAGGAAAACAGAAATCTTCTGTCCTGGTGCTGGTTATTGAAGTATAGCTTAATCCTTGAAGTAGGGATTTAAAATGCAGTAGGTAATTTCAATTTAGCATATGCCATGTGAAAGAAAAACTGTAAGTAAAATTACAGAAGGCAATAGCTTAGGTATTTATGTTGCAGATAAATAACACGGAACATTCAAACCACAACTTCCCAGCACAAGACTTGCCTGGATATATAACGTGCCTGTTACTTTTCATTTTCTATTTCAAACTTCTTACACTTTAGCATTCTAAGCTTCATGTTCTTGTGATTTTGTAAAAAATAGTAAACACATGAAAAAATCATACAAATTGGGAACATATGTCACTTCGTTCTTAAATTATTTAGCTAAACTATTTCCTGTTCTTACATTTAACACACAGCCATGAAAATTAGCTATCCATTTAACAAGTGGCAGGTGTGGCTGTGGGTAACTATAGACAACACGGTAAATTTCAGCAGATCAGTTGAACCACTGAAAGCTTTGCAAAGCAAAAAGTTTGATGTTTGATCTTATACTTACCAAAACTAGATCAATGGGAAGAACAACTTTAATGTTTCTCTGAAATTTCTCATTCAATTCTTTAACAAGAACAAGCACCACAATACTCAGCAAGGAGAGAAGTAAAGTCTCCAACTGAACAGATCTGATATTCTCAAATACGTAGGCATAAATCTACAGTAAACGGCAAATAACAAAAATCAAAACATAAACAAATATTTAATTAAGGGTCACATGATATGGCATATTCTGCACAACTTCAGATATCTCAAATAATCTGTGAGAGCTGAATCAATGCTTCAGGAGCTGAGTCACCTGACAAACTGGCCTACAATTTTTTTTTTCCTTGCAAGATTTTGCAAAGAAGAAAATGAGCAATTTACTATTGCTAAAATACTATGGACTTTCGAGAACTCAAAAAATGCATCAAATATTTGTACATATGAACTTACAAATTTCTATTGGTAGAAACAAGCAAGAAAATTCCAGTTAATGTGGTATGTACCCTTTTCTTATTCAGTCTCATTAAATTCAGTGAGATAAATGAGTGTTGCACAAAAATGTTGAGAGAAGCCTACACGCACAAAGATTTATTTTCAATGTCCATAGCTCATAACATCCACCAACTCTAACAGTAAATGTTACTTCTGAGAAAAAAAATTAAAAGACAAAAAGGAGGGGCAAAGAGAAGGAGAGAGAGGAAAAATGAAAAAGGAAGGAAAAATGCAATAGTGGCTGGATGGAAAGAGAAGCAACAGGAATCTTCCCAGAAGGTCATCCTATTCAGGGCATCTTCTCCAGTGCACGAGGGGATCCGTCCAAACACTTTTCCAGAGTAACTCTCTAGCTTCAATGGGGTGCACTCAATCTCCCCGCCGGCTGCTCTTGCCCGGAGCATAAACGGTGCTCCACGGAGCATGCTTTGATCAGGTCCAGGTGCCGCACACACTGATTAGCTGTCAAGCTTTGTGTATGTATATTATTGGCTAGTTCGATAGCTAATGTTATCAACTAAGACCCGTTTCTTTCCCTAGCATAACTAATAAGTTCAAAGCTGCAAAGGAATTGGGAAAAAAGAGAGTAGGGGAAGGAGGGGTGATTCACACGCAGGAGGCAAGCGCTTTCCAGGGGAAGCTCTCAACAACAAGGTGCAGGAATTGCAGGTGCAAGGGTGCGAGGGGTGAGGCACGCTGGGCCACAAGGTTCAAAGTCCTGCTGCAGCGGGCTCTGGGATGTTGGTGGATGGTTACATCGCTGCACGTGAGAGGCAGAGTGCAGTGTTGAAATGGAAAGAGAAGACTGGAGCAGAGCTATAGAACTGCAGATGGGAGGTCCTCAGCTTTTCACAGGTTAAGGTGTGGCGCAACATGCTGTAAAACATGGTTAGAACAATATAGTTGGGTCTGTGATGAAGAAAGGAAATACAGTGCTGAATATGTGGAACATGTGGAATAAAAATAAAGAATAGGGCTGTAAACTAGAATCGAAGGAGCAGGGGGATAACATCAGGCTGACCCATGACAAGGTGTGGGATGACACACCAGAGTTAGAGGGACAGGGTGGTAGCGAGGCCCCTCAGCCTGTCGCACCAAAGACAGACATCAGAGAAACTAAAGGGTGTTCCTCTAAGAGGGTGACACAGCCGACAGCCCAGCTGAAGTGCCTCTACACCAATGCACACAGTCACGGGCAACAAATAAGAGGAGTTGGAAGCCACCATGCTGTTAGAAAGCTACAACCTGATTACCATTACAGAAACTTGGTGGGATGAATCCCACGACTGGAGTGTGGCTATTGATGGCTACAGGCTGTTCAGAAGGGACAGGTGAGGAAGGAAGTGTAGAGGCATTGCCCACTATGTCAAGAAATGGACAGAGTGTGAAGAGCTGTCTCTGAAGAATAGCCACGAGCAGGTCAAAACCTTAGGGGTAAGATTCAGGGGCTGAGGCAAAAAAGGGAACCTTGTGGTTGGTGTCTACTACAGGCTACCCAATCAAGGGAAGCCTACTGATGAAACCTTCCTACTCCAGCTACAGGAGGCATCATGCTCACAGGCTCTTGCCCTGCTGCAGGACTTCAGCCACACCGACATCTGCTGCAAAGTGGCACGGTGAGCTGTAGGCAATCCAGGAGATTCCTGGAATGCATTGAGGACAACTTCCTATGCCAGGAAATAGACTGACCTCCCAGAGGTGATGTGGTACTGGACCTGTTGGTCACCAGTGCAAGTCAACTAATTGGTCATGTCAAGATTGGAGGCAGCCTGGGCTGCAGTGATCATGCACTGCTGGAGTTCGCAGTCTGGAGGGATATGGGGCAGGCGAAGAGTAAAGTCAAGACCCTGAATTTTAGGAAAGCAAACTTGCAACTCTTCAGGGAGTTAGTCAGTAGGACCCCCTGGGAAACTACCCACAGGGACAAGGGAGCAGAACAGAGCAGGCAAGTCTTTAAGGAGACCTTCCATACAGCACAAGAGCTCTCAATCCCCAGGTGTAAGAAATCAGGAAAGGAAGGAAAGAAACCAGCATGGATGAGTGGAGACCTGCTGGGCAGACTAAAGGGCAGGAAGGAAATGCACAGGCAGTGGAAGCAGGGACAGGCATCCTGGGATGAGTACAGGGATGCTGCCTGGTTGTGTAGGGATGGGGTCAGCAAGGCCAAGGCAGGGCTGGAGCTGAACTTGGCAAGGGACAGAAAGAATAAGAAGAAGGGCTTCTATGGATATGTCAGCCAGAAAAGAAAGGTCAAAGAAAACATACCCCCCTGATAAGCAAAACTGGCAAAGTGGTAACAACAGATGAGGAGAAGGCCGAGGTACTCAATGACTTCTTTGCCTCGGTCTTCACTGGCAGTGTCTCTTCCCACACCTCTCGAGGGGATGGGCTGCAAGACAGGGACTAGAGGAGCAAAGTCCTTCCCACTGTAAGAGAAGATCAGGTTCAAGACCACCTGAGGAACCCGAACATGTACAAGTCTATGGGACCTGATGAGATGCATCTGAGAGTCCTGAGGGAATTGGCTGATGTAGTTGCCAAGCCAGTCTCCATCACATTGGAAAAGTCCTGGCAGTCAGGTGAAATTCCTGGAGACTGGAAAAAGGGAAACATTGCACCCATTCTTAAAAAAGGTAACAAGGAGGACCCTGAAAACTACCCACCCACCAGCCTCCCCTCTGTACCTGGGAAGGTTATGGAACAGATCTTCCTAGAAGTTGTGCTAAAGTACGTAGAGGACAGGGAGGTGATTCAAGACAGCCAGCATGGCTTCATCAAGGGCAAGTCCTGCCTGACCAACCTAGTGGCCTTCTAGGATGGAGTGACTGCATTAGTGGACAAGGGAAGAGCTACTGATATCATCTATTTGGACTTTGGCACGGTAAGACTTTGACACGATCCCCCACAGCATCCTTCTCTCCAAATTGGAGAGATATGGATTTGATGTGTGGACTCTTGGGTGGATGAGGAATTGGTTGGATGGTTGCATCCAAAGTGTCAATGGCTCAATGTCCAGATGGAGATCAGTGACGAGCGGTATCCCTCAGGGGTCCATACTGGGACCAGTACTGTTTAATGTTTTCATCAATGACATAGACAGTGGGATTGAGTGCACACTCAGCAAGTCTGCAGATGACACCAGGCTGAGTGGTGTAGGTGACATGCCTGAGGGATGGGATGCCATCCAGAGGGACCTGGTCAAGTTCGAGGAATGGGCCTGTGTGAACCTCATGAGGTTCAACAAGGCCAGGCACAGGGTCATGCACCTGGGTTGGGGCAACCCCTGGTGTCAATACAGGCTGGGAGATGAAGGGATCAGGAGCAGCCCTGCCGAGAAGGACTTGGAGGTGCTGGTAGATGAAAAGCTGGACATGAGCCAGGAACGTGTGCTTGCAGCCCAGAAGGCCAACCATATCCTGGGCTGCACCCAAAGCAGTGTGGACAGCAGGTCAAGGGAGGTGATTCTGTGATTCTACTCCTCTCTGCTGAGACCCCAGCTGGAGTACTGGAGTAGTGGAGTACTCTGGAGTCCTCAGCACAGAAAAGACATGGACTTGTTGGAGCGGGTCCAGAAGAGGGCCACAAAAATTATCAGAGGGATATGAAGAAAGGCTGAGATAGCGGGGGTCGTTCAGCCTGGAGAAGAGAAGGCTTCGGGAAGACCTTACTGTAGCCTTCCAGTACTTAAAGCGGGCGTCCAGGAAAGGTGGAGTGGGACTCATTATCAGGCCCTGTTGTGATAGGACAAGGGGTAATGGTTTTAAACTAAAAGAGGGTAGGTTTACCTTGATACAAGGAAGCAATGTTTCACAATGAGGGTGTTTCACAGTGTTTCATGAACACTGGCACAGGTTGCCCAGAGAGGTGGTAGATTCCCCATCGCTGGAAACATTCCAGGTCAGGTTAGACGGGGCTCTGCTCATTGCAGGGGGTTTGGTCTAGATGACCTTTAAAAGTCCCTTACAACCCAAACTATTCTATGATTCCATGATTCTGTGATTCTATGAATAGGAATAGAATGGCCCGTGGTGATGAGTAACAGGGATCTCTGATGAAGAATACATGTTGTAAGTAACACACTCGGAAGAATGCAGTTGCCTTCACACCGGCACAGATGATACAGTTCCCAGTGAACTGTAATTTCAGTTCTACTCTGAATTTAAGGGTCCAGAAAATGAGGCATAAATCAGTAACATGACAGATTAACAGAAAGTAATGAAAAAAATCACGAGTTTACTGGACTGGTTAGAAGGGCTCAAGAAAGTTAGAGGGAACTTCTGTCCCGATAAACAAAGAAATAACCAGATCCCTATCACAAGTTATTTTCAGGCCTCATGAATAAAAGCAATAGTCTATTGCCTGGAGGAACAGAGAGGCATGAAAATGGGTATAATATACATGCTAACTAGAGCTGCAGGAGTAAAAAACATGGCAGGCTCAGTCCTTTGAATTCTGTGTTTATATTCTGGGAATTATTGTTTAGCCTGAAATGTAAACCATATAGACAACAGTAGTTAAAATCTAGGATGTAGATTTAGACTGCATCACAAGTAACTTCTTTTTAAAGCACAACATTAAGGATAATAAAAACAAGCAACTGAGGCTTGAAATAATAATACTAAAAAAAGGTGTTTTCTCTGGCAACAACTAAGATGACCACTAAAGTAAATGAAAAGTGACACTTGCAGTTTTATCAAAATAAAGATTAATAATTTTCTGCCCCACAGAATCTGTTCTCAAATGCATATATAATGCTAATAAGGTTTGACAATTTGGAGCTTAAATACATATATTTATATTGGCCAGGAAAAAACATTAGAAAAATTATGTTAGGAAAGAACCCAGTTCTAGCAGAAAGGTGGTCAATATGATGATACAATTTTTTTACACTATTCTTATTTTTTCAGTCCTTGAAGAGATGACACTCCTTTTGAAGAATGAGTAAATTACAAATAACTTCCTGATTTTTCTTCTCTCCCCCTTTCTAAGAATATTTTTGTAATCTGTAAGGGGAAAAAAAAATTTTAAAACCTCTAAAAACAGCTGCAGAAAAAAAAAGACAAAATGTAATTTTTCTCATAAGCAGGAAATTTAGTCCAATGGTTTTAAATTTAGCCCTTGGACTTTCGGTTAAGGGTGCACAGCATAACCCAGCACAAACTTCTCTCAGAACCCAGGAAAACATTTTAAAATCAACTTGTTTAAATACTATGATCTATACATGTCATAAATCTGAATAATGGCAATGAAATCATTTTTTAACCACATATTGCCCCACCGTAATCAGACAATGTCAGTTGTGCCTTGAGTGGCTTGGGACTAGTCTCTGTACTCATAATTTTCCAAGAATGCATTTTCGAGCAAGCACAGGCCTTGGCACAGTGCCCAGGCAGAAGCTGTGATTAATTAGGACAAAAGGAGGCAATCTGGAAAACTGTATTGCAAACTGTGCCCACAGACTCACCAAAGGCTGAGCTAGATCTAAGGTGAAGTGGTAAGAAAAGGGAAGAAATGGAGTGATTCCTAAACGTCGAAGTCAAAGAGATCTGGGCTTATTTTGAAATGAAAGATGTCTATTCAAGTCTCAGCATTAGCAATCAGTGTTTATGGTGTTGAATTTAATGTTCCTAGACAAAGTGAGACATAAGGTTGGGTGAATAAACATAATTTTTATGAAGGATTACAAAGAAATATGCATAAGCTTTTAGAATTTCTGTCTGTCTCTACAAATTGACTAAGAAGAGGCTTCCATTTAATTTTTGAAATATATAGCCAGATCTTGTAGACCTTTGTCATAGCTTTTTCCCAGTTGGTAACAAAGACTTTATATGAGCTGCTTAGTGCATTCTTTGGTGTTTCTCTTCAAATTGTACCATTCAGTGTGTAATCTACATCAGCCAATAAATGAAGAACGGGACTACCAATGCTCTGTAGCTCATACAAGTTCAGTAGCGCCAACAGCCCTATCCCCAAAGTGTCTGCAGTACACTGAAACAATTCCAGCAGTAATACATGAATATGAAATCAATTACTTCATCAGACTAAAGAGCTCCTACTGACTAGCCTGTTCCCAGGTAACCATTCTCTGAAAACCTGAAAAAAACCATTTAATGATATGACCAGCCAAGCCAAGAGACCGTTTCACAAAATGCCCACGGGCTCTTCAGAAAAAAAGATCATGTGGCTCTTAACATGAAGGTGGTTAACATACACTATAGCTCTCTATAGTATGCAGTTCACACCTTGTACTGTCCAGTCAGTTACTGTACTCATCCGCGGTGACAGTGTAAATCCTAGATGTAAGCACCTAAAGCTCAAGCTCGTAACAACACTGACATCTGATTAAAAAGAAGTATTTCTAAATGTTTTCATCACAAACATCATTATGAATTCAGTATTTTACATATTTTGATGACGCACTTACAGAAAGAATTTAGAAATTCTGTAGAAGAATTTAGTTTGGTGTTGCAGTGTATGAAGCAATTTTGTGTCCATTATATAATTAACAAAATTTAAAAATACAGCAATAACATATTAACTGAGCTGTTTGCCTCTTGTTTTTTATTTTTATTGCTAGTTTTGTGCAAAAAATTTTAATGGAAATGGTCTGGCAATATTATGAGGAATCAGTGAACATTTTGGCAATCGATGTAAATTTGCACATAAGTGAAAAAAACAATATTCTAACTTTGCACACATATATACGGACACTGCATGTCTCTATTCTGATAGGAAATTAGTGGTTTTGCATTTCACTATATTTTCACATACTTTCACAGGGTAATAATGAACATTGAGATGGTTTATATTCTAGAAAGAATGTGTATTCTTATGTAACAACGAAATCCTCTGAGTTCTTTTTATTTAACATATACATGAAAACCCAAAAGATTAGCTCTAAAATGAGTATAGAGGCTGAAGCACACAAAAGAATGAAAGGAACATATTTGTTAAAACACTGAATACACTTCAACAGTAGATGACCTCATTGCATTTTTAAAAATATTTCATTCTGATGTTGGTTAGACAAATAAAACACACTGTGCGAAAAAAGTACGGGCAACTATTGTGAACTGTATAGGAACAAACTGTAGGAAATAAAAGGGAAAAAAAGGACTGATAGTGAGAACATGAAGGTTTTTTCAGCTAATTGCAGCACAACCACAAGGATTTTGCAACAAACTTGCAACACAACCACGAAAGACCCCGTTTTGCAAAGTAGGTGTGTTATGTTGAAGGAGTTCATTTTGCAGTGCTTCATTTTCTCAGAAACTTGTGGAAGGATAAATATAACTACACATGGATAAAGAGAAAATATAGATATGTTTTTTATGTTTTCAAATACTAAGTAAAACTTGATGACACTTTTCTTGTCCCTTGTAAAAATTAGATCTCACATGTAGTCTTCCCTCATCGTTTTTCTTACTCACCTTCGTCTTGACTTTCCCGTTTGTAAAATACCAATTGATGCTGCAATATGGAGCTATATTGCAGTGTTACAAACCATGTACAGGGGAAATGAAATTTAATAAATTACATAAACTATGTGTAAACACAAAAATCCCATAGACTCAACGCCAGTGTAGTAGATTTGTTCTCTATATACAAAGCTTGTTTTACATATTTAATCATGATCTCATTTGCTGTAAAAAATCCATTTCTTTGGCTTGATTTACTTTCAGCTCTCCTATCACACTTTATTAAACATTCTTATCCTTGCTTTGCCAACCCAAAGGCTGCCTGAGGCAAAGCAATCAGCTTTGTGAGTGGGAGGTGTTTTGGAGTGGAGAAAGAAAAAAAAAATGTAAGCAAAAGTACCACTCTTTGGATTTCAGAAATTTGGAGTAAAGAATATATCCAGAGAGACATGCCAAATTTGCCTTTCACTTTCTTGTTATATGTGCACACCAACATATATGTAATTAGTATAATTTTCAATTAAAACTAGCACCACAGAAAAAAATTAGTGTTAAAATCTAAATCTGGTTCTTCTGACTGAGATCCTGGACCTTCTTAAAGCAACCCATAAGTCTGAACAGATACCAGAAACCTTCTAAAATAATTGCATAGTAAAATTATCCCTTCTAAATATGGAGACTTTTTAATTATTCTTTTAAGTTGTAGAGATGGTGTTTTGTTTTTTTCATTTGTTTTCACACAAATCTACAGAGAAATTCAGAACCTTAAAAAAATCAGGAAATTTTTTTTTTTTAATGTTCAAAGGGGTTTGATTTCAAAAGTGAAATGAAGGGCAAAGAACTTGTTTCAGATACATTAAAAAATACAAGGGATAAGGGAATAATTTTGTTTCAAAGCATTTGAATGATCTCATTCATGATATCATCAGCACACCAACATGGAAATATTTCTTTGTATCACTGCTGTTCTTTATTATTGCTCATAATGTATGTTTTGATTATGTCTTGGCTGTGGTACTTAACACCAGTCATCTCTACGAGATTACAATATTCCTATATGTAAGTATAGTCTCCATGGAAACAACATGAAAAAAAGGCTATTCATATTTTATATTAAGAAGTATTTATGAAAAGGTTTTTAAAGAATTAAAAAATATTTTAAAATATAATGAATCATTTGTAACAGTCTCACAGACCAACTGACTACTCATAAAAATGGCTATGACACTTTTCATTATGTCCCCACAATTACTTGTGTTTATTACATGCCCCTAATTCTCATTAATAAACTGGTTCTGTAGAAAACTTACCAATGGATTATCCATATGAAATGTTATCAAATTTATTACATTCTAAAAAACAGCATCACAGAGTTCATATTAACAAATTTCCCAAAATAACAGGAACAAATAAAGAACAGAGCAGTGCAAGAAAAGGTAGTCAGTACTTTTAAACAAGGTGTCCTAATCTAGTGGCTAACTAGATGAAGCCTCACTTCATCTGGTAATCAATTCATTTATTTCTATCAGTGCAATGTAAATATCTCTCAGCAAGTAAATAAAGTTTTATCATGAGCAAAATATAATTTTGACAGATACTATTGTAATACTACTAAATCTTCTGCCAAGAGATTATGCTCACAGCACCTAAACTCAGGGTTTGCTGGAATAAGTTACCATAAAGAATATGTTCTCATACCTTTTATGCAATAAGATTATACAACTTTGCCCTTTAAGGTTTCAGCCAGCAATATCTACTTTCCAAAGGGAGTAATCATGATACTGTGTGAAAGGCTGTATACATTTTATAAATATTACATTAAAGCTGTACACTTGCTGTGTTTATGGCAAAGCATAAAGCAATAAGTAACATATCTAGGGTATTTTTGCACAGGAGATCCACAAATCGTGGATCATTTTCCTTTTACCAGAATGATCGCCAGGTTTCATTCAGCAAAATATGAAGAAAATATGTTTAGAATTATATTTGGATATATCTCTCCCACATGTTGATCTAGAAAGAGTTAACCTCCCTGTAGAAGTGTGTAATTGGTCAAGATAATAAATGGAATTATTGATGCTGTCATAAACATATTTTAAATTTATTACTGTATCCTTTCAACTGCTAATTCTTCATCAACTTTTCCTAAACTGTCCTTACAAACAAACCTAGCAAGATGAAGGTTTTGGTATTACATCTTCTGTTCATTCACATGCACGCATAACAAATTTCTTACACTTACATATAGACAAATAGCATAGTTATTTAAGAAAATGTTAGCTAACGGAATAACCCATCTCTTTTACTGAACTCACATGAAAAAATCCCAGTGGTCCCGATATATATGGCATTTTCATTCCCAGCAGATACTTCACTTGTGAAGTCATAACGTGTGTAGCTGCCCCTGTTGTCATCGCGCTTATCACCGGTTCTGTCAACAAGAAAGTAGCACTGCCCAACTGCAGCATAAACATCGCTACCTAAAAGGCAAAGGCATGAGTATCAGCGTTTATAATAAAATGCAGCTTCCTGGTGACAGGACAATGAACCAGGGTCTATCTAATAAACTGTGAGATAAATGAGATAAAAATAAATACCAAAACTCCTTTGAAAGACAACTATAGCTGAAAATGGGACCCATTGAAGCTCTGCAGGTTTACCTACGTTATCCTACTTGCATCACTAGTTTACCAGACTCTTAACATTAGTTCAGTAACAAAAGCGGACTAAAAGAAACTGTCTTAGAATCACAGAATGATAGAATTGTTTAGTTTGGAAAAGGCCTTTCAGTTCATCAAGTCCAACTGTTAACCTGGCACTGCCAAGTCCACCACTAAACCATGTCCCTAAGCACAACACCCACATGGCTTTTAAATACCTCCAGGGATGGTGACTCCACCACTTCCCTTGGGCAGCCTGTTCCAATGCTTGACCACTCTCTCGGTGAAGAAATTTTTCCTAATATCCAATCTAAGCCTCCCCTGGTGCAACGTGAGGCCATTTCCTCTCATTCTATCGCTAGTTAGTTGGGAGAAGAGACCAACACCCTCGTCGCCACAGCTCCCTTTCAGGTAGTTGTAGAGAGCGATGAGGTCTCCTCTCAGCCTCCTCTTCTCCAGACTAAACAACCCCAGTTCCCTCAGCCGCTCCTGGTAAGACTTGTGCTCCAGACCCCTCACCAGCTTCGTTGCCCTTCTCTGGACACGCTCCAGCACCTCAGCATCCTTCTTGTAGTGAGGGGCCCAAAACTGAACGCAGGATTCAAGGTGCGGCCTCACCAGTGCCGAGTACAGGGGGATGATCACTTCCCTACTCCTGCTGGCCACACTATTTCTGATACAGGCCAGGATGCTTTTGGCCTTCTTGGCCACCTGGGCACACTGCTGGCTCATGTTCAGCCGGCTGTCAAACAACACCCCCAGGTCCCTTTCTGCTCGGCAGCTCTCCAGCCACTTTCCAATCTGTAGCATTGCATGGGGTTGTTGTGACCCAAGTGCAGGACCCATCCCTTAGCCTTGTTGAACTTCATACGTTTGACCTCAGCCCATCGATCCAGCCTGTCCAGATCCCTCTGCAGAGCCCTCCTACCCTCCAGCAGATCAATACTCCCATCCAACTTGGTGTCATCTGCAAACTTACTGAGGGAGCACTTGATGTCCTCATCCAGGTTGTTGATAAAGTTGTTAAACAGAACTGGCCCCAAAACTGAGCCCTGGGGAACACCACTTGTGACCAGCCACCAACTGGATTTAACTCCATTCACCACAACTCTTTGGGCCCAGCCATCCAGAGAGTTTTTTGCCCAGTAAAGAGTGAACCCATCCAAGCCATGAGCAGCCAGTTTCTCCAAGAGAATGCTGTGGGAAACAGTGTCAAAGGCTTTACTAAAGTGCAGGTAAACAACGTCCACAGCCTTAATGCAACGCTTAGTATCCTCTCCCTCTCAAATCTGTGAGCTCAATAAACACTATAAAAAGATCAGTTCAATAGAGAAACATGAAGAAAAGCAATTCAAAACATGAGGGTGATGCTAAGACTTATTCCTGCTCCACTGCTATTCAGACTGTATGAGCAGGCAAAGGTCCGTATCGTGGTCCATCTGACTGATTGCAAACGTGTCAATATCAGGTTTTCCAACTATTGTAGATACTTCATAGGAATATAGAAAAAATACCCAAACTATTATTGTGTACTACCGTGTTTTCTCCTCTTATTCCAGACTACAATCATTCTTTTCCCTTGAAGAACAAGATTTGACAGCTGTTAATTCTTTGAACAAGGTTGTTACACACCTACAGATGCTGCTGTGCTTAGCACAACACTTAATGCTTTTCTGATCCATATTAAGTCACATTTAAATTATCTCCCCTTACAATGAGATCTGAAGATTCATTAGATAAAGAAGGAGTTTCTTACTTCTATAATCTTTTGCATTTTCTATTCTTCTGCCTGAAAAGTTATATGTTCTTGACACAGAGTTGTTTGTTACAACTCTGGATTGTTTTGAGGATTATTTTGCATTTACCATACTAAATATGATCCTTTTGGAATATATCACATCCTCTTTTGCTTCATTTTGTTTTGTTCTGGACCTGAAAGAATAATTTCCAAATATTATCATTCTTTCAATTTAACACAAGAAACTTTAGTGAGCAATTTCCTCTCCCATCTGAGAGATTAAGTCTGAGAATTTTTTTTTATTGTTTCCCACTAATAGCATGCGGACTACTCTGTACTATGAACAATCAGAACATTGATTGTTCTGATTGCTATTCAAGCTTGGACCCCAATAATGATAATTACTATTATATCCTCAGTGAGTAGTAATTTAGTTAGTCAGGCCTAAAATCGATAATTATAAACTTTAGATATTTTGTTTAGCAGTTTGTTCTAACAGTGTGCCTATTCATATATTTAAAACATTGTTCACAGTAGCAAAGTTCAATAAGAATTAAATTCTCCCTTCCCTAGTGAATTTTTGTTTGTTTTCTAAGATCAGTTTGTAACGGATGGATGTGAAATTTCTAACTGTGTAATAGCTTAGTTTCCTGAGAATGAGATGGATGCTTATTCAGCTGTGGAATCAAAACCATGGAGACAATTCTGTGAACTACATAATAACACAGAGAAATGTTAGTTAATACTAGCATTTCAGAGAAAGATATTACTATGAATTACAGGGAAATGGTGTCATGAATGCAGAATTTAGCGACTTCAGCATCACTCATATTTACTTTTTTTTTTTTACTTTAATTTTTTTACTTTAAATCTTCAGCATTCTAGGGGGATGCTTCACAGGTAGTAACTAAAAGGTCACATTTCAAACATGATTTTTATTGTTTGTTTATAACCGTGGATTATGTAAAATACATCCAAACCATGAGTATAGTTTCAGGTAGACAATTTCTGTAGCTATGCAGTTAAACAAGCAGTGGTCTACACTTGGTCTCCCGTGTCTTACCACAGAAGGTAGCTCAGGACTTCCAGAAAAAAATGCCTCATCAGCATGTACATCCTACTCTTTATTTACATTATAGTTAAATAAAAGTAATGTGCATCCACATATCTTCCATGGTGAAGATCTAACAATGAAGCAACCAGAACAGAAAACATCTGGGGAGGAGGCTGTAATTTTCAGCATAAGCTCTTATGGTAAACTCCTGCTGTCCTTGCAACGTGAGTAATGTATAGAAATTGCTTAGATCAAGAGGGGGCAAAAAGTTGTTTTGAAACAAGCCTCACAAATCTAGTTGAATGTGAATTTTCTTGACAGATATACTTAAAATTTTTAGCATAGGCCCAGATCAACTCACCAGTTAATCCTCTGTGCTGGCAGCAGGCATATAGCTTGGCTGCTTTTTGGATAGATACCATTTAAAATTAACCTGAGCTGACAGCACACAGTTGCATCACATTGCATTATGTCATAAAATCTTTCACCCACTAAGCAATAACCAAAAAGTAGAAAGTTCAATATTCTTAAAGAAATTTCTAATAATGTACTTTATGTTCATTGTGTTCATGATGCTCATTTTTGCAGGTTTCCAGTCTTATTTTCAGATAATGATTTTTCTTCCTTCTTGATACAGACAAACTACAGGCAAAACTGACAGTGAAGTGTCAGAACAGCAAAAAATAAAATACAAAAAAAATGCCAAAAGCAAATAGGTTTCCCTTTTCATTATTTTTACTAATATTGGGTTTTTCTTAAACTGTAAAAGGAACACAGTTTTCACATATTTTAGGATTGTCTCCAGAATTTTTCATTTTTCAAAATTTAGTTCTTAGGAGATGAAGGAATATTTCAGAGAGAGAACAATCACAGTAACAAAAATGGTTTGAAACGCACAGGGCTCTAGTGGATTTGTGCTGCTTTTTCAGTACATCAAACCATGTAAAAAGACTCATTAAGTAACTTTCTTGACCTGAATTTTCCTTTCACCACGTATATATTCTTGATTAAGTTCACGTGAATGAAATCAAGAGCTGTCAGAGGAAGGAAAAAAAAACCACAGGAGAAAGTGAGGGAAAACAGCCTTGAGTTAATGCACAGTAAAGGAGAAAAGATCATGGAAACAAGTTATAAAACCAAGTGATTAGACAGAAGTGGTGGAAGGTGGGATTTCTAAAAAAAATTATAGAAAAAAAAGAAAACTAAAGTTCAGAATGGAAGAAAGATAATGCAAAGATATTAGGAAAAATTTCTTTACGGAGAGAGTGGTCAAACATTGGAACAGGCTGCCCAGGGAAGTGGTGGAGTCACCATCACTGGAAGTGTTCAAAAAGCATGTGGACGTGGCACTTCAGGGCATGGTTTGGTGGGCATGATGGTGTTGGGTTGAGGGTTGTATTTGGTGATTTTAAAGGTCTTTTCCAACCTTAATGATTCTGTGGTTCTGTGAAAAGACAAGCCAGTGGGGAAGAAGACCAACCTGACTGAACAAAGACTTTGGCTGGAACTCAGGAAAAAAAGGAGAGTTTATGACCTTTGGAAGAAGGAGCAGGCAGCTCAGGAGGGCTACAAGGATGTCATGAGGTTACGCAGGGTGAAAATTAGAAGGGCCAAAGCCCAACTAGAACTTAATCTGGCTACTGCCATAAAAGACAATAAAAATGTTTCTATAAACACATTAGCAACAAAAGGAGGACTAAGGAGAATCTCCATCCTTTATCGGATGCAGGGGATAATGCAATGACAAAAGGTAAGGAAAGGGCTGAGGTACTTAATGTGTCTACACCTCAGTCTTTTACTAGTAAGATCAGATGTTCTTGGGCTACTCATCCCCCTGAGCTGGAAGACAGGGGTGGGAAGCAGAACGAAGCCTCCATAATCCAAGGGGAAATGGTTAGCGACCTGCTACACCACTTAAACACACACAGGTCTATGGGGCCAGATGGGATCCACCCAAGGGTACTGAGAAAGCTGGCAGAAGTGCTGACCAAGCCACTTTCAATCATTTATCAGCAGTCCTGGCTGCCAAAGGATGTCCCAGTGGACTGGAAGTTATCAAATGCCTTGAATTGCCTATATAAAATTGCCTATATAAAAAGTTATATGATGCCCATCTACAGGAAGGGCTGGAAGGAGGATCTGGGGAACTACAGGCCTGTCAGCCTGACCTCGGTGCTGGGGAAAGTTATGGAAAGATCATCATCACCCTGCATGTACAGGACAACCAGGTGGTCAGGCCCAGCCAGCATGGATTTATGAAAGGCAGGTCCTGCTTGACCAACCTGATCTCCTTCTATGACCAGGTGACTTGTTTAGTGGAAGGTTGTGCATGTTGTCTACCTGGACTTTAGTAAAGCCTTTGACACTGTTTCCCACAACATTCTCTTGGAGAAACTGGCTGCTCATGGCTTGGATGGGCACACTCTCTGTTGGGTAAAAAACTGTCTGGATGGCTGGACCCAAAGAGCTGTGGTGAATGGAGTTAAATCCAATTGGTGGCTGGTCACAAGTGTTGTTCCCCAGGGCTCAGTTTTGGGGCCAGTTCTAATATCTTTATCAACAACCTGGACAAGGGCATCAAGGTCACTCTCAGTAAGTTTGCAGATGACACCAATTTCTAATTGCAAAATTCTTTCATAGGTATCTGTTGTGTTCCATCATTTCCTCTCCTTATCAATACCTCTGAGGTATTTAATATGAGGTAATAATCCCATTAAGTTCATTAGCTTTCCCTGCCCTGCTTATCTTTGTATAGTAACAGTTACACAAACATCAAAAAATATGCATTATACCTTCCATTCTGCTTTTAAAAATGAAATAGTCTCTTGCGGATGCATTATATTAAATGTTCTTATTCATTGAAGTTTTTATTTTCTGTTTACTTATTTTCTATTTTAATACTGTTATCTTCATCAGAATGCCTCTTAAGATAATTAAATATCTTGCCTCTTTTATGAACACTCCCTCAAACATTAGATTTAAAAAGCAGTTTAGGAATCTGAAGTATTACTTCAAAAACATTTAGGCAGCTAAGCCCAAAGTTTCAAATCTTATAAGCTCCACCTATTCTTGTCTGATGATCAGAAACCATTCTAATTTATTTCATGTCTAGATGGTACTGAGATTCACAAAGCCTGCTCAGAGCTTGCCTCACACACAAATTCACACTCATGGTCTTCACCAAACACAAAGCAGCCAACAGCATTTCATCTCAAAAACACAACTCTTCCCTTTGCCTTCCCTCCGTGACTCACTATTTTGTATGTTTTTTTCCTTTTTCTTTCTTTAATGTTATTTGCTGATCAGAGTACTTAGCCAGGATACTGGAAAAATAGTATCAAATTGCTTTTCTGGCCAAGGAGGTTCAGGTCTTTACCTACTATTTCTAAGAAGGAACTAGTTGTTTTGGAGAGAGATGTTTCATCCTTCATGTGGAAGCTGCCCAAGGTCTGAATTAGCCATAGCATCAGTCGTTTTTGTGTAATTAGTGGCCGGTTAGAGCACTGCATTTTGACTTTTTCAGTATAAACAGTCTTATCGCAGACACCGTAACCCAGGTCTGCTCCCTTCCCAGAGAGGTACCATCCCAACTACCAACTACATGGACAATTCCACTTCTTTTTCTATTTCAGGATGCCTTCAATGGAAAACTGTTGCTTCAAAATGCATCATATCATTCTTCTTGTCCCAGAGTACTTCATCTATTCCAAGCTATTCATTAATCTCTAGTTTAACCTGATAAATAGAAACAGGTCACTGACTTAGCTCTCCAAGACCAGCAAGATGTGCCCTGTCACCTTATCAGGGAATTGCAGCAACTCTTAGCCAGAAGACTGGAAACATGATGAGAAATGTGGATTCCCATGCTTTACAGCACCTGGAATGATGGCAAAGTTTAATCACATCCTTGATCCAGACTTTCACTTGCATATCACCTATCAGTATCTTCGAGGCACTCCTTTAGGAAATAAGTATTTTAATCTCGTCTCTAACCACTAAACTCACATAAAGAGCTAGTGTCAGCACTACAAGCACCAGCAGTATTAGTATGACTCTAACGCAAGTGACATTACTGACCTGGGAGAGGAGCCCACGCACATGGAACAGTTCCTTATCAGACCTGCTTTGATGATGCAGGCAGAGGATTTTCTAGTTCTTCTCATTCCAGTCAGGCTTAAGCAGAACATAGGCTGAGGTAGGTCAGCCAGTGAGGTTGAAGGCATATGAAAAAGCAGAACTTTTCAGAATGAAAGAGTAAGAGGTCTAGACAATTTACACACCTAATGGGATTCTGCATCAGCTAAGCAAAAAATTTCTGCATTGGATTTTGAAGTTAGATCAAATGCAGACACCGACATCCCGCTTGAGGCATTTTGGCCTCTGTGGGGACAGCATAGGAGATTGTCAGGCTGTGAGCACAGCACTCCCACGTGAAGAGCCCTGTGCATGCTCAGAGGACTCTGCTGCTACGAGCACCCTGCAGATAATGCTGCGTTGTGTTGCACACACTGGTGCAATGGGACAGCACATGCAGCAGCCAGGCACAATCAGCATCAGCTCTGTTCCGTATGTTGGGTTTCCCTCGAGCTGCTACCCCAAGTCATAATTCTGTAACCAACAAAAGAATGAGAAAAGTGCAACAGAAATGACCATGCCTCTTGATATTTCCTACTGACTAACATAAGCATATGCCCCAGTTCCTGATAAGTGTGTGGGGCACTGGAGATCCCATTCTGAGCTCCTTCGCTCATCCTCCGCATGATAGAGGGATCCAAAGCACCAAACACCAAAGTCCAAGTTTCTTTCAGGAGACCCGGTACCCAGGATGTGTTGCAATGTTGAATGCTAGAAATGCATTTTAATATTTACAAGGAAAAGGGGAAGCCTTCTTTGAAGACCTAAGCAACTGGCAATGGATAAAGGAACTCAGCGCTTGTGGTCAGAATAGGAAAAGAGAAAAAATTTAAAAGACCTCTGATCATTTGAATAAGTTTTAGAGAATCATTTGAAGACATCTGGTTTACTAATTTATTTCTCTTTAATGATGGGTATGTGAACTCTAAAGAGAATTTAAAGACATTTTCCCTACTGTTTTTAATTATTGAACATTGTATAATATTTCTTTTCAAGCCAAGAGCAATAGAAAATCTCAGGAATATGTCAGTGCTTACCAGGAGCTAATTCATGTTTTGTCTCTGAAGGAAAAGGAAAGGGAATACCAACAGCAACTGAATATTATATTATATTATAGCTGACTGAATGTGGTTTTATTTCATATTGCAACACCCTAGGAGCATGTACACAGACTATTACTACATCTCAACAAAGAAGCAGCAAATTCTTAGAACACATTAATTTCATCATTCATGAACATCGGACCAGACCCATGGTCAATTTTTCTCAGAGAAATAAAAAAAAAAAATTACAAAAGTTATAGCTGTCACAAATGCAATGCATCAGTAACGTACAGAATATGTGTTCGCCACTGACCTGAATGATTCCGCCTAGAAATGAAACTGCTGCTGCGACTCCAATCCTCTGCATTTCAAACTCCGATAGGCCCAAAACTCCTGAATTAGTGTTTGCAGTGAAATTAGTGCTGACTGAAGGAACAAGGCGTTCAACTGCGTTGGCAGATATTAAGGAAGTTAAGGCAAAAGTTCCTATAAGAAAAGCCATGCATTAGTCACCAGTAATTCTGTATCTGTCTGAACTCATGACTCATGGTTTCTTTTTTAAAACATGGACATTATGAGTGAAAGTGCCATTTTGTGCATTTCTGTCATGCTAAGAACAGGTTTTAAGGTAATATTTTTATGTAATACACATTTTTTCATGTAAAATACCATTTGTATGTGTGAATTAATGTCAATTTTTTGTGAGCATATTCTTTTAGACATTTTAACAAAAGAGGTTCAAACACAACAATTCACAATGATTTCAAGTTATCAGAAATGCTTTTAACTCACCCTGTGTGTGATGAAACACCTTTTTGTCTGAGGATCCCAAAAGTTCACCATTCAGATTTCTAGGACAATTAATTCATGCTGTATACATAGTACCTAGCTCATTATAGCTAGCAGATGTGTATGTTTGAAAACTCAACAATCTGCGCTCTAATAAATGGAGGCAGATTATTAGAGAAACATTTATTTACTGAGAGAGGTAAAGTAGGTTTAATGACACACAGATAAATAAGGATGATAATTCAATATTAAAAAGCACAAACACATCATGCAGAGCTCTAAGAGCATAAGAAATGCCCTATCAATGGTTCATCTTGCACAGTACTCTGCCTCCAGCTGTGGCAATTGGAGGTGTTACCCAGGAAAAGCACACAAGCTTGGCCACTTTCTGCAGGCCATTCCCTTCATAACCCCCCAGCATCCATAGCTCTTGTGTTAGGGAGGCACATCCTTATCTGGCCCTTTTGGATTTTGTTTATGGACCAGCATTCATGAATTTGTCAGATCTCTGAACCTGCTTTTATTTTCTGCCTCCACAATGTCCTCTGGGAGCAGACTCCAAAAGTTCACAATCTGCTGTAGTGTTTTCTTTCTACGCTTTAAAAATCTTTTAAAGTCTTCTCTCAGCAATTTGATGGTGCTCTCTATTTCTACAGTTGCAGGAACTGTTGAACACAGTTCTACCTTCACCTTGGCCTTCACAGAGCAAGCCTCCCAGCATGAATTCATTGGGAACCTACCAAGGACACCTCCACTCTGACAAATGGCCCCTAAGTCCTACTTTTTGCTTCTTATCTTTTAACCTGCTGATAATTAATAAAATAACTTTTCTTCTATCACAAGGGCAAGTTCGTTTCTTTAGTAACCTTCAATGTGGAACTTTATCAGTAGCTGTTTGACCATTTTGGTATCTTATTCAAAATATTTCCTTTTACCATGTGTTTACTGACACTCAAACTGACACTCTAGGGGGTGAGTGAGGTAGGATTTTCCTTTACAGGAGTCACATTAACTCCTCTCCAACAGACTCTGACTATACATATCTTTCATTAATATTATCTTTTATTATAGTCTACTGTAATAAGGGTGCAAGACAGATCTGCAGTTCCCAGGATTCCCTCCAGAGCCCTACTGACAGATGAATTACACTGGTAAATTGACAGTCCTGTGGCCTTGTCAGAAAGGTGTCCCACCAGTTTCTTTCCTGGGTTCCTGATTTTGATGTTTTTTAAGAACTTTACCAGTTTGATCATCCTCTCCATGGCACTATTCAAATTCCTTTTTTTAGCCTTCTAGACTGTATATGTTTGACTTTCCACAATTCATGGCTTTCCTGCTCACCTCATTTGGTCAAACTTTCAATTTTTCAAAGGCCAAACTCTTACCTATATGTCAGTCACCTTAATTTTCCCTTTGGATCATGAACGGTTTTTTGGATCACATTTTCTTTTTTGATTCATGATACACCTTTTACCTGTGCCTAAAATACAGTTTTTTCAAGAAACATTCAGGTTATTTGTAGACATCTTGTTTTTCAAATTCCTCCTTTTTCTTTTAAAACCCTTTCCCTCCTTGTTACTGTTTTTTTTTTTCTTCCATAAAATCAGTTTTGAAAACAGTTTACATAAAATTCTACTTGAAATCAAAGGTCTGTATGTGGTATTATGACAGATGAAGCTGCCTCAAAAGATCCTCCAAGATCAATTATATCAAAAATAGTCAAGAAAAAGGTGTAGGAGTTTGTTACTCAGGTCAGTATTCTTTCAAACTAGATCAGCTGTGTCACAGAAGAGACATCTCATGTGAGTAAAAGTTGACAGATCTTGGCCATTGTTGAATTTTGTTTTTCATATTAACATGACTAACTTCACTAACAAAGGGCACTTTTATAGCCTGTATACATATGGAGAACCCCATTGACCTTATAGAAAATGGTGGTAGGAGAAGAGATTGTCATCAATGTATGTGAGGAATTATGAGACATTTGGGCATCGGAGGCAGGCTGTATAGCTCCAGTTCAGCCTGTACACCATAACGCCTTAACTGAGGCTGGTGGGATGAGTGCATGAGACATTTCTACCAAAGGGATCAACAGCATATGACACACACACTGAATTAAAAATATATTCATGATAGCAAAAGAACTGTTTTGTGTCCTTTTTGTCTTAAGATTAAATTCTGGAAGAGACACCTGTGAAAGGAACAGGTTTCCTCACCACGGACTGTGCAGGAATCTGTGGCCATGGAGCTGTGGGACTCTCAGCAAATCGTTCTCTGAACAGTATTGCCTCCCAAGGATAAAACATTAGACTTAGCTGCTTGTACTTACCCATTTTATCATTTCTTTTCATTACTAGAATTTATGTCAGCCATATACTTATTTATTTACTTTCCTACATATGATCATAAGATGGATTCTTGTCTTCCTAATAATCTTACACCAATAAACTGCTGACAACACATTCCTAAATTATTAATTTTTAATATAGGTTCATGTTTTAATATATTTAATGAAAAAAAGTTTTTAAAAGTATACTAATCTATCTCTGCTCAAGTATCAAAATTATTTTCCACATTCTAAATTTTCACTTTTTTAAAATGCTTCTCTTTCTTACATGAGCTGAGTACGTGCCATCACTCATCACAGGGTGAAGTCACTAACAGCATCCACAGATCTTTCTCAGACATCAAAAGGCTGAAATACTTTCTGTGCCTTTTGGAAAAAAGTACTTTCAGCTTTGCTTTTGCTGTAAGATGATTTAAAGCTCTTTGGCAATTTTTAATAATGCAACTGAATAGTTTTGAACAAAGATGGTGCTCAAAATATGTGACTAACTTCTTACTAGAAAATTCGTCAGTGCATAACTCAAGTAATCAGATTCTACAGAGTTCATTTTGTGTGTGAGCACCCAGAACAATCTTTCCTCTTTTCAGGAGTCTTTCTCCTCCACAAGGAAAACAAACCTCCTCCCTGTTTAAATCTTATGACCACAGAGGCTGCTTCGCTTTACCCAGTCCTACTGTACTTTATTACTGGGCCTGTCTCATCCTTCCTGCAAACTTTAGAAGCCACCAAGTGCCCACTTCTGCACAGCAAAGAATTTGTTGTTCAATCTCATGAGTATTATTTCCAGCTTTGATGCCAGGGGAGGTTCATACTAGATATTAGGAAAAATTTCTTTACTGAGAGAGTGGTCAAACATTGGAAGAGTCTGCCCAGGGAGGTGGTGGAGTCACCATCACTGGAAGTGTTCAAAAAGCCTGTAGACATGGCACTTCAGGGTATGATTTAGTGGGCATGGTGGTGTTGGGTTGATGGTTGCCCTTGATGATCTTTCAGGTCTTTCCCAACCTTAATGATTCTGTGATTCTTTGGAATCAGAAACAGAGCGTTCAACAACCTATTAGAAGATCAAAGTCATTCAAGTCGTGCAGCTGCTGTTGGCTCTGCTGAGAGTAAACAAGGAACTTGTGACTACTAGCATAGTAGCCAGAGAGCACCTTTCACTGCCTTCCTAATCACTCTGCAAGGGGGCAGGAGTTGTACTGAACTCATTGGGAGAATCTCTAGCTTTAATACTATAGCAGGTAGTAGGCACAGAAAACTTTTTTTCTGAGAAATGCAGGGTTTGTGTTCTAGACGGGTGAGAAATAATGTGTTGTCCATGGTTTAAGATGCAGTCGAACATTTTTCCTTCCTGTTTGCACATATCTTGTTGGCTGAGCCCTTTGTTAGAATCTTAGTCTGAAGCATATTTCTAAAATACAGTTAAAATACAAAAACCCTTAGTAAACTACATTTACAAAGGAAGTGTCAATGTAATATTAAATCAAAACGTCAGGAGTAACTCCACTAAATTCCTAATGAGGGTCTTTAAAGTACTTAAACTGGCAACAAATAATTGTAAAAAGAAGCACAGAAACATCCTATTTCTGTTTAGTTTTAGATAATTTTCCTTCTATTGATCATATAGCAAAAAAAAAAAAGGTTCAATTTCCAATACTTATTTCTGAAAACGTTCTTAGCAAACAGACACTTACCTGTTGCAACATGACGTCCCATTCCAAATATGGCGTAAATAATGACAGGGAAGAAAGAGCCATATAAACCAAAAACTGGATGGACTGAAGACAGAACCGCAAAGGCCAGCCCTATAGAAAATTAAATGGAATTACTTCACTATATGAAGATAAAACTGTTCTGCATTCGATTTCTTTTAATGAGGAAAAGTCTACAATTTTATTAAGAGCAGGAAAAAAACCACCTTCTTTTAAAAATCCTAGAACATAAGCCAGCTACTGTACAATGAGGATCAGGAAGAACTATGGTATGTTTTTCATCTGTTGCCTATCATCAAAATTCTCACACTTCCTTCTGAGTCTTCGTCACCAGCAGAAACAAACGGGTCACAGGTACAATCTATGGCACCAGCTACCATGTTTCCAGGTTGTCTCCATAAGTGTTTCCAAAGATTTTTTTAATAGACAATCCTCACAGGAGGAGGTAGCACCATTTCACCCCCACCCTCACAGACACAGTTTGAGACTGCCAGGGCTGCAGGTGGTCAGATGGTTATTTCTTACGAAGAGTTCAAAACCTATAATTTTGGTTTGGATGAAGCCCCTTCAGTCTTCTTTCTTCTAATTTCTTAAACAAAAAAATATTCCAGAGTTCATTGTCTTTAAGTGTCTGGGTTTTTTAATCCTTTTCATATTAATTCTTTTGTTTTGTTTCATTTTGCTATGTAAAGCTGTCAGTCCAGAAACAAAAAGTATTTGATTTCATGTTGAGATGGAGAATGAATTGAATTGGTTAAGATTTAACTTTACAACTTACTAGTTAACTTCATTGTTTAGGTATAGAAGATAGTATCCATCTTTTTCTTAGAAAGTCTCAGAATATGCCAAACGATCATCTTTTAAGAGACATTCCTGCAAAGCAGAGCTTTGGTTGCTGTTCAGCTTTAGATACCTAAGTCTGTATTGACTTCTCACAAGTTAGCATAGTGCCCAGACTATGCTTCTGACCAGCAGCCTCTACTGCCATATCAGTTTTTTTCTCCTAGAAACTAAAAGTAGGAGACATTGCCTGGCAGAGCTGCTCCATAAATCTTGGTGAGTACCTTGTCAAGTGGTAAGGAGTACAGGATTGGCTTGTGTAACACACAAGGTGCCTTTCCGAAGACCACCGTCAACCTGAGTGACCAGACTAAGCTAGTGTATATGTGCGTGTATTGGTAGAACGACCATGCATAGTCTGTGACAGAGGTGATTCAGGTCTATGAAATGGAATTGCCTTCTGTGTACATTTGAAATCTCTAAAGAAAGTTAAATGTGTAGGACTAATTGTTCTTACCAAACTTTCCTGACTGATCCAGAAAGCATTTTTTACCTGAAACATTAATGTATGGGCTTTTAATAATATAAAGTGCCAAAGAGTGTCTTTTCTTACAGGCTTTCAGTGGCAATTCCAAATATTTTGATTCAAGACCTCTCTTCCTGGATTTGCATTTCAGTCTGTCACAAAGAGCACATGGTGGGGGGAGGCAATAAAATGCCAAAAGGTGGGAAGAGTCAAGTTCCCTGTGAAGCAGACGAGGTGTAGCAGTTCACCTGTTCTTAGAAACACATCACAGTGAAGATTTTGCTGAGATGGGTCTTACATGAATCATCTTCATCCACACTGCACTCAGAAAAGAAGCATTGTCAGTTGTGACTTGGAAAGGAGATATTTTAAAATATGTCTGTTTTAAAATTTCGATGCCTTCTTTTGAACAGAAATGAACTTCACTGCTTTTTTGCCTTTAATTAGCGTATCTACTGACCACTTCTGTGTTTTTCTCTTAGCACACCATTATCATGAACTACCAAGATCTTTGAAATTATACTTCTACATCCATGTTCACATGATCAATAGATGTGAAAGAAGATTCTGACCTAAGAGCAACACAGAGGATGTACCTGAGGAGAATAAAAACAGCACAGGAGAAAACTGCATGACCCTGTCCAGACAAAAGTGAGCACTGGGGGGAAAAAAAATAGAGAAAGAGAGAGAGATTTTTAAGGCTTGTTCAACACTGAAAAGCTCTTCCATTATAACCATTTTATGAATGAAACCAAAAACAAGCAAAAACTTTTTCGTTAATTCACTATTCACTGCATGGATATTCCAGTCTTGCAAAAAAACATTATGCAAGGCTAATTTATTTTACTCCCCAAAAAGTAAAGGAACTAGAAAAATCACTATAACTTCAGCCAACTTTAATTATAACAATTGAAATGAAGTGTTCTCTCTTTGTGGACAAACGTAAGGGAAATACACAAGATTCAGTACTGAATGCTGAGTCAGGTATGCACCTTACAAGCACTACTGGAGAGAGGTCTATAAATCCTGGTTAAGATGATCTGCAAAATTCTCTATGTTTAAGATACTCATTAAATGAAAAGAATTCTCTAACACTAAACAAGAGAATTACAAATATCGAACATTTTCATCTGAAAGCATTCCTATTTCCAAAAATTCCTATTCAAACATTGGAGAACAGCTAAACAATGCATAGAGAACTTACAGAAGTGAGTTCCTTTGCATGCTTTCCTCTTTGCATTTTTTCTTCAAACATTTGAACTCCACCAGTTATTACAAGGGAAGAAAAAAAAACCCTTTTCATTAGGAAAGGTTAACAAATTTGAAATATATGTTTTAAAATATCAAGTTCATTTTGCAGAAAATAGATTATGTTCATATTATTTTTAAGTTTGTGCTTCAGTTGTGTTAATTTTGGACCTTGAAATTTTCCTTATAAAATCTACACAGTTCACTTTTAACAGGTTTTCACTCTAAGTAACTTTATCACTCAGTTCAAGAGGAGGTTACCTTAGAAGTTTTACAAAACAAAATGGAAGGGTACAGTAATACACCACAGGCTAAGCTAAAACATTTCCAGAAGAGGAACTACTAGCTCTTTTACTATACAGTATTTTCAGTTAATCCAGGATTAAGAACAGTATAGAATCACAGAATCATTGAGGTTGGAAAGGAACTTCGCGATCATCAAGTCCAACCATCAGCCCAACACCACCATGCCCGCTAAACCATGTCCCAAAGTGCCACATCCACAGGTTTTTTAAACACCTCCATCACTTCCCTGGGCAACCTGTTCCAATGCTTCACCACTCCCTCGGTGAAGAAATTTTTCCTAATGTCCAATTTAAATCTCCCCTGGTGCAACTTGAGGCCATTTCCTCTCATCCTATCACTAGTTAGTTGGGAGAAGAGATCAACACCCACCTACCTTTCAGGTAATTGTAGAGAGCGATAAGGTCTCCCCTCAGTCTCCTCTTCTCCAGACTGAACAACCCCAGTTCCCTCAGCCGCTCCTCATAAGACTTGTGCTCCAGACCCCTCACCAGCTTCGTTGCCCTTCTCTGGACACACTCCAGCACCTCAGCATCCTTCTTGTAGTGAGGGGCCCAAAACTGAACACAAGATTCAAGGTGTGGCCTCACCAGTGCCAAGTACAGGGGCACAATCACTTCCCTACTCCTGCTGGCCACACTATTCCTGATACAGGCCACGCTGTTGGCCTTCTTGGCCACCTGGGCACAATTGTATACATTGTTCCTTCCTCTCAAAATTTACAAGGAAAACCAGGGTACAGCTACTGCAAAATAGTCAGTTACCATCTGACTGTAAAAGCCAATTCTTTCTTCTCTACATGTGTTTACGCTGGTTTTATGTTTCCTAAAACCTTCTGAGTCTGAAACCTTTGACAATTATGGGCAAGCTGTGTTTGATCCAGCATAAACTGTGCATGTTGTGGGTAGAGCACAAGAAGTTCAACACAGCCCTAGATCACACACACAGAAACTATGTCAACATCTCAGATCAGTTCTCTGAACAGGGCTGAGGGGAACAGAGAGGCACAATCTGAAAGAACCTGTATGGCCAGAAGAACTGGCTGACAGAAATCAGGCATGAGCCCTGTTAAACAGTGGAAAAGGGGTTACATTGCCCAGCAAACTCCCATTATCCCACATGAATTTTGCTTTACGTACAGACTTGCTGATGGAGAATATCTCTTGTTTACAGGCAGATAACCTAAACATAAATCCAGCCCCTGTTTTTCCCCTTTCATGGTCATATTGTATTAAGTTCCTAGAAGTGGTGTCTTGTTCCTTTCATGGTGAGGTCATTGCAGACAGGACGGAGCTAAAATTACCAGCCTTTGACTCTAGTCCTGGCTCTGTTTGTTAGCTTTTTCTTCCCATGACTAAAGCATGTCAGTCGTGTGCAAGAGCAGAGGAGCATTATAAAACAGAACAAGTAAAGACTTCAGGATTTTTGATTAGCCATATAATGTTCAAAGGTTCAAATACTTTTAAAGATATAACCAGTAGTATATTTCAGCTCACTTCATTAATTTTCATATTAAACTTTGCTACAATGCATTCAATATGCTCAAGAACTAGTCAAAAGACAGGAAACATTATTTTAATTTTTTAAATTCCAAATAGTAATAATACTCAAAAGAAACAGATCATAAAATAAGGAACCCACATAATCTTCACTGGTAATATGGAGAAGCCTCCATGGCAGTGACATCAATGTTTTCAAATAAAAGTATCATTTCCATGGAAAGAAATCCAAACAAAGAATAAACTTAGATACAATACATTCATATTGTGGTTCTTTGTTTTAACTACCTCCTTACCATAAGATAACATTGTGCAACACAGCATCATTGAAAACCATGCTCTCCAACCAGCACAAGATGCATAACAATTCTCTGGCACAGCACAGAACCCAAAATGACACTAATACATCTTAGCCCACTCAAAATGCTATCTGCAGTTGTGGTCACTCTCTGACGCTTCAGAAAAAGACAATTTCTCCCTTTGTTCACAAATCTGAATTAGGTAATAATAAAGATATTTCCTGTAGATGCCCTAAAATGTAGAATTAACACATATTTAATGAGTACCCTATCAATCCCTCTTGGAGAACCAACAAATCAGACACCCAGTGATTCTTATTGCAGGCTTCAATTTCTAACTAGCAAACTTATTGGAAAAAAAAAAAAAAAGAACCATCACCAGAGAAAACATTTTAAATACTGTATTTAATAACAATTTTCATATACAAACCTACAGTTCTGGAAGATTCTTTTACAGTGGCTTGTTAAGAGCTATTAACACAAAATGATCCTTTGGAAATAATGTCATTTACCTCTGAAACCTGAAAAGCTCTGTATCAGTTCTCTCAATGGTGCACTCATAAAAACAAATTAAAGAGGCATTTTGAAAGTGGATTATAGGGAAATTCCTCTGCATCTCAGTAAGAATAAACAGAGAATGAAACCTGTAAGAAGTTCCTGGCAAGCAGGTAACTATGAGGTAGTCTTTTGAGAAGCATCAATGCTGTGGAGAAACAATGATCAATCATGACTGATGACAGGCCTTAAAATCAAGATGAACTGGACTTTTTGAAATCCATGAAAAGGGCATCCATTTTGACAAACTGATGGCCGAGGATCTCAACACTAAGAGTTTTCCTGATCTCTCTGACCTGGAAGATTATAGGTGATTTCATCTTCTGCTTCCTTCAGGGAACCATTTCCTGGGTTTGCCAGTCTCTGTCCATGGTGCTCAGGCACCTCCCCGGCGCCGGCATCGGGCATCTACGCAGCTTATCTGATCATTCTAAGACAAGTGTACTGGGACATTAGGCTCCAAAGGATTCAGAGGTCATTCGGAAGATTAATTCACATTTCTAGTAGTCTGTCAGACAGGTCTGTATTAGATCATGTGTAACTTGCCTATTTTAATAGACATTAGAAATGAAATATTGCATGTACAGCAGCACCAGTGCCTTTCTCCTCTGCTGGAAAGTTGTATAAATATGAAACATTGCCCTACATTTACTTACTAATATGTTACATTCCATGATCAGCTTACATCATTATTCTTTGTATGGGAGAACTATAACAGAGTTCAGCTGGACACTCACTTCCACAAATCATTTATGAACTGCATGGATTCTCCAATGCATTCTCTATGAGATTTTTCTGGCTCTGTTTCCAAATGTGCTTGTTCAGTTTCATCTACACATGCTATTTGTACACCAGATGTATATTTACAAGACAGATCTTCCCCTTAATAAAATTATTAGCTCCAGTTAGTCTGCTTAGGGTATATTTATGTCTACATTTACGGTCAGAGCCTGAAAAAAAACCCCAGTAACCATCACCCTTGAGAAGACACAGCTGGGATTCCTCCATTAAAAGCTAAAAAAATATATATAAGTTTTTGGCATCATGCCTCCCAAAACACTGGGTACCAGCTCTGGAATGCATGAAGGCAATATAGTTCATTTTTTTAATGGCAAGATCTCCAGCCAGTGTTAAGGGATTAGTTGTTCAGCAATAAATCCAGCTAGAGATTAAATTAACTTTAATTAAAACATACAAAACACACCAATCCTCAGTGAGTTGTTATTGGGCTTGCAGAATGAAAAAAAGAAATTGGCAGGAATAACAATACTGATTTCATCAAATGCCATCTACATATTTCACTTTTAGAGGAAATATGTCTCAAGGGCACTCCACCCCCAGAAAAACAGCCCTCCAAAACCCATCTGAGCCAAAGCATTTCTTGTTCAGGCAGCAAACATATAACACTACATATAAATTCTATATGAAGTGTATTCATGTGCTAGCTGACTAAAAAAAATTAAAAAATAAAAAAAAATTACAAACACTGCCATAGTCCTAAATCTGATAAATTTGAAAGTCCAAATCTTATACCCACATGCTTCCACATGGGCAACTTTTGAGTATATGCAGTATAGCACATGGACAGATGTTTATTTCAAAAAAAATAGCATAATGTTTTTGAATCCAGGCAAATACAAGGAACTTAGCAAGATAAAAACTGAATCCAGAAATACAGTGACAGTATTTTAGTGGAAAAAAACCCCACATTTATCTTAGCTTATTAATAGATACACCTCAGTTTAAAACTTCCTTTTTTTTTTTTTTTGACCAGCAGCAGAATTTGAAAGGAAGTATAAATTTATGAAGGAACCTCCTTGTGCCCTGTGTTCTGTTCCCTTGTATGACAGACAAACGTATAATTTAGTACATATATGTGGATGTATGGAATGGAATAGAATTATGTGATAAGGAGATACATCTTCTTATCCCAATATTTTAATGGAATATTTTTAGAACTACTTCCAATTTTAAGTCTAAATATATTCATGCTACTTTATACTCGTTTGTCCATGTGCTGCAACTGTCTTTCTTTTACTTTAAATACCTTTCCTGATAAGGAACAATCATCTACCTTCTCAGGTTTTATATAATCTGTCCAGGCTACTTAAGTTTTCTCCCAAATATAATCTTTGTTTTTCTGATCCTTCTTCTAACCTTTTCTTCTTCCACTGAAGTTTGAAATCATCTTCCATGAACAGAGGCAAGCAAAATTACACACTATATTTCAAGTAATGGATCAACAGTCAGTATTACCTGTGGTCATCAGCTCCTTTGCAGCTCCTAACCCACCTAACAACCTGTTTTTTTCAAATAGGCTAATTATTTTCCAGCAGATTATTAAAACTACCACTACTGAAAGCATCAGCAGAGCTGTCTTTAGAATGCATTATAAATCTGAAGCAAAACCCTAGCTGACCTAGAGCCTTGCTTCAGAATTGGGTAACAGAATCAATTGCTCTGGTATCCTTTATTGCTATACATGCAAATACTATTCTATTATCTTTAAAGGGAAATACATCTTTTTTTCTTGCATCTGGTCCAGCCCCTTATTTGCAATGCAGACTTGTAACTTGGATACAACACTATACTCACTATGATCCAAACATAGAAAATCATTCCAAATTTGACAGAATCATTAAAGGTACTTGCTACTGGATTTGCAATGTCACTTATCTATTCTTTCGAATTCTGAGATAACAATTATCCACCTCAGCCCTTGATCTGAGTGTGTTTCATTTTCTGTGTTTAATCAGTTACAGATCCATGTGCTTGACAGTCTCTCACATGGGCAAAGTCGTCATCCTTCACGAAAACTGAGACAAAGTTCTAATTTTGAATTGAGGCTTCAGTTTTGACCAAATACTTAAGCAGAAAGTACCATGTCTTTGTTTTGTCCTCTTTTTTTTCTAAGGCTGAAAAAACATTTGTGGGTTTGGGGTTTTTTTGGAAGGGTCTAACTCAGTTGTGACGTTCAATATTCATATTAGTAGCAAACAACTGAAACTTGTATTCTTTGCACCATAAATTGTCAATACAGAAATGAATTAGTCATTTCTATGTTTTAAGCAAAAACATTTTGGTGTTTATAATTTCCCTCCCCATATACTTTTCTATTACTGGACAGTGTAAAGAGCTCCAAGATCCTATACTGAAAAGTGCAGGGTGCAAGTGTTATCATCACCCAGTGAATGACAAAACAGAACTTAAGTTATTCATTTGTCCAAGCAGGAGCCTCTCTGGTCATTAATGGATTTCTGAAGAGGGCTATAATTATCAAAACCTCAAGTGAGGTTTTGGAAGAAGCTTGGGGGGAACAACTGACATTGTCTGAAGTTAGGTACCTATATTAGGAATTTACATCCAGAAAGAGTAAGGCAATTTCAGGTGTTAATCAGGGCACTTAATTTTCACATTGTATCTTGTCCTAACCAAAGTACTTCAGGTACATTTGCGTCCCCTAACTATATAGAGAACTGACATACATAAATAATGTACAGTAATATACATATTCAAGCAGACTAACTTAGGGGATAATTTTACTGGCAATGAACTCAGTTGCATGTCAGAGGGTAAATTTGCATAGATTTTTTCAGACAAACTTAGATTTACTTTTTTTACTGTCCATGACAGTCAGAGAAGCTTACTGATGGTTGCAGCATTACCTACATGGCTTCTAGATGCCAGTCTATGTAGCCAGTATCCACAGTTCTGCCCAGGAAAAAAAAAAAAAAAAAAAAAAAAAAACACACAAAACACAAAAAACACATTCTAAATTACAATCCAAAAGCAAATACTGAGATGTGATATACTAACCAGCACACATTGCATAATTTAAATCCCAAGAGAAGGCACAAAGCTATTTGTTTGAAAAGTCAAGACTGGATGAAGGTGGCTAGCAGAATGAATTAATGAGAGAAGAATCAACAGCTTGGTAATGAATAAATGATGCCAGGAAAGATCACTTATGAAAGGCCTTGAAAGTAAAGATGAATAATTTGCTTGGTGCAATAAAAAGTTACAACAGACTGTGAAAATGGGCTAAGCAGCTGCATTCTGAACAGATACGAAGGGACTACAGCACATGTTCAAAAGGCTACAGAAAAAACACAACAGCAGCTTTATGAGATTTAGCTCCATGTAAAGACTGCATCATAATGCATCAATATTACCATGCAAGGAAGCTCAGAAAAATTCAGACACAGCTTGATCAAAGTATGCTTTTCTACAAGTAGGTGGTGTCCAGGTCACATGAACAAGCCACAAAAAGAATTCTGGTATTATTGTGACACGTCAATGGATGAGTTACAGAAAAGAAAACAGTAAGACCAGCCTTTAGACACGTTTTATTACCCACAATGCCACAAAGATAATGGCTGGGACACATCACACCTAAATTTTTCTGTCTACATCATCAGTGTCTACACCTGAGCCAGTCCCCTGCTACAGTCAATGGAAATCTTACCAACATAATCAATCAACCTTAACAAAGTAGATGATTAGATTTAGTCAGGAGAATCACACCTGTGGTGCAGCTAAGCACCCACCCAGCAACTCACTCACTCCCCTTCAAAGGATGGGGGAGAGAATCAGAAAAGCAAAAGTGAGAAAACTTGTGGGTCAAGATTAAGACAGTTTAATAAGTGAATGAAAGAAATAAAAAAGGTTGCGTGAAGGCAGTCATTCACCACCTCCCGCAAGCAGATGGAACACCATACATTTCACTAATTCTTATCAACTAGATCTCCATTGACTAGTAAGGAATGCAAGAGCAGCTTGCTGAGAACTAGATCCCTACACTGGAGAACCTTTGTTTTGTTAGCACAATTTCAATTTGGAGAGAAAAAAACAGATTAGGCACTTATGAGACATCTACATGGACCTAGTAATTGAATTTGTGTGTATGGGTGAGGAACACAGAATGAAACAGGAAGAAAAAACTTTTACGGTGATTGAAGATCGTGTATTAATACATTTTAAAGGGAAAGGGGAGAGAGGAATGAAGTGCTCGTCCAAGAAGCAAATTAAAGATTTATTTGTTAATTTAGAGACATCTTGCTTTACTCTATAAAAAACAGAATTTTGAGAAACACAGACAAATTAGGTAGAGACTACCAAAAACATGAAAGCTCAAATTTCTTAACCGTCTGTGAAGGTATATAACAAACTTCAAGACTGGATGACAAACTTCATTCTATATTCAAAGGTTATTTTTCAACTGTAAGTATCAGAGTAAGAATAAGAATTCTACATCTGAAAAATAAAGTGTTGAGCTCTATATTATTAATGATCGTTTGCTGTGCTGGAACTAATGAAGCCTTGTTTCTTTTCCTGGTTTTGACTTGCGGCAGACTCACTTTTCAGTCTGAGACCGTGCAAGCTCCAGTTGAATCTTTCCAGCAATTGGTACCTTTGAAAGGGTGGGTTGCTTTTTTTTTTGGGGGGGGGGTTGCTACACAGATTATTTAATGCCTAATAATGTATGAGTTTCTATTATCACTTTTTAGAACTTTTAGGGTCTGTTTCAACTGGCCATTTTCATACAACTGTGGTGGGTTGACCTTGGCCGGGTGCCAGGTGCCCACCAAGCTGCTCTGTCACTCCCCTCCTCAGCAGGACAGGGGTGGGGGAAAGAATAAGATGGAAAAAACTCGTGGGTCAAGATAAAGGCAATTTAATAAAGCAAACGCAAAGGCTGCATGCGGAAGGAAAGGAAAACAAAAAGATTTATTCTCTACTTCTCATCAGCAGGTGATGTCCAACCACTTCCCAGGATGTGTAGTGGTTGCTCCAGAAGGCAAATGTCATAATAACAAATGCCCCCCTCCTCCTCTCTCTTAGCTTTTATTGCTGAGCTGATGTCATATGGCATGGAATATCCCTTGGCCAGTTTGGGTCAGCTGTCCTGGCTGTGTCCCCTCCCAAGATCTTGCCCACCCCCAGCCTACTGGTGAGGGGGGAATATTGAAGAGACAGCCTTGATGCTGTGCCAGCACTGCTCAGCTGTAGCCAAAACATTGGTGTGTTATCAACACCTTTCTAGCTACCAATACAAAGCAGGGCATTATGAGGGCTGCCATGGGGAAAATTAACTCCATTTCAGCAGAACTCAGTACAACAATCTGTAGAAACATAATGATCTTAGACACTTCTTTCTCCATCTTCTGTGGAATTAGCTAAAGGACTCTAAAATTAGAGGACATACAGACACCATTTAAGTATTGTTTCAATAGATGAATTGGACAGAAGAGTTCAGCAGTGAATTTTGGGACTCATGAATTAAGATTAATTTGGCATTTTTAGCAGACAATGAAACTATAGGAACACCTTGAGAATGACTGTTTCAACAATGAGTCTTTCATCACAAATACCAAGCAACACAACATGACAATCCCATGCCCTTCCTTCCCATCTCCCTACAGTTCTTCGTCTCCTCTCCCCACCCCAGTACCAGATCCGTTAGTTGCACTGAATGCTATCAATCAATGGATTCCCTCTGAATGGTCAAATATGACTTGGGCATGTTTAAAACAAGTTTCAAAAACATTTGAAAAGCAACATGAGAAGATTCAATCTCTGCAGAAATTATTACACAACTTCTTACGGATTCTTTGATAATTATTATATTCTTTATTGGATAACATTGTGAGACGGTAAGGATAGTACCTTAGGCACAGGGGCATATGGTTTAACCTTAGATCAGTCTTAGGCAAGGTAACATCTTACCTTCTAAAGATCCATTCCTTCCACACTGTACACAGAAGTAAAGGCAATTAAATACTCAGGTAGCATGTCTTTCTTGTACACCATTCCTAGATTCTGTCACCACAGAACATAGTTTCTAGTTTATGTGTGTCATGATGGAAGATATTTAAACCTAAACCAATATATGAGCTCAAGTGTTTCAGTTTTCAAATAGCTGACTTGAAGGTATCTTACTGGAGTTTGAAGGCTTAAGTCACATTTAGAAACTAACAGTTTTTGACCCTGAACATCAGAAGATGAATTCTAATATCTCTTTAAAACTTTGTCCAAACTAAAAGATGTCATAAGAACAGCTATTCTGAAATACCCTATAGTTTTATAAAAGACTTTTTGGGAGCAAACATTATCTGCATACATTGATTGCCAGTATTTCTATTAATTTGCTCTTTTGTTTTTCTCCCTTGTAAGGCAGACACCAAAACCTGTTGTTGCATAGGAATTGTCCAGAAACAATTTCTGAAAATCCTGTGAGGAGCAGTTATGAGCCTTATCTTTGTTGCAGTCACTATGACACACTAAGGACAGCGACTTTCCTCTTTCCTTCCTTCCTTTACAAAGGGAAGGAGCTGTATAATCAGAAATTTAGATTAGAAGTTGGAATACAGACATATTACACCAGATCAGAGCAGTTGCCAACCTGAAAAGTCTGAACATGGCCAATGCCAGATGAGTAAGTAATCCCACAGTAGCAAATTGTGAAAAACACAGCTCACTTGGAAGGTCTGTCTTAATTATGCTTAAACTACTGGACTGCTCTCTACCTTGGAGTATGCAGCTTTCATCACTCAGAAAACTGTTGCATACGAACACGAGCCCAGATTTTTCCATATACTCCATAACTCAAATGTATTTCCATATACTTGAATTTACTTAAACCTGTTGCTGCAACACCAGATGACACTGTGCTCCGCATGTCAGTTATCACTAGTTACTAATTTTTTCCTACCATTGTTCAAATTTCTGCTTTTCATTCTGTTACAGAACTTCTTGTTTTATTTTGTGGGTGGCAGGAAACAGACACAATAAGACCTCTCAGAATTTGGGGTCTTCTCCCTTCATGCTATATAATAAATGTGACTTTTAATTTTCTTGTACAACCCTCTCTGTGAAAACACTAAAGGATATTCCCGGTAACTGGAAAGCTTACAACACTAGCAAAAGAGCTAATGCAAGCAGGGTCTAAATAAATACGTTGTGTTCAAGTTAAAGTACCACAAACATGATAAAATGCTTTGATATCTAACTCTCCTCCTTTCCCATCCCCTAAAATCATTCTGAAATCTTGAGAAGCAGTGAAAAGAGAGAAAGAAAAAGCAGGTCAGCAGGAGGGAAGAGTTTCAATGTATTTGTTTTTTAATAGCATAAAATAAAGATAAAATTATTTCTGGAATACTTAAGGATAATATAGAAAAACAAAACCAATATTTTCTGTCTTCACTAGATCTTCTTAAATTTTTCTGTTACATTAAATTACTTCTTGGTACAAGGAAAAAAACCAAGAAAATCCTGGCTAAAGCTACCAGCAGTGCAGAACTGTTGTATAACTTAGTATTTTTTATGCATTTCAACATACTGTTATTAGCAGCATTTTAACTGCAATTGTAGTATACACACATACCAGTGAGAAATTAGATACTTTACAGTGTTATGGTATTAAGGTTCTTAAAGTTAAATCATGCCAATGCAGATGTTCCTAATTACTTTAAAAGCACAAATACTTACACAAACCGGTTGTTTCCAGCTCCAGCATAATTAAATTAAAGGAGTACTTATAATTTAACAACATGAATGATAGTTAAGCGTAGTTAATGTGGGAAATTGTTAAGAAATAATGCATAGTTTACATAAGGGAAGGAGTTAAAGTCCATCTGAGGCAGATAAGAAGTTGTGATTTGCCTGAGATAAATATAAAATACTGCCAGAAGAAGGTGACACTATCAAAGACACATCAAAAACTGAAAAAATCATTTATTTCTCAGTAGCAATCACTTTACAAACACAAATTACTGCGACTTTAGGTTTCTGCAGGTCATTGTTCAGGCTTTTGGTTTTGGAAGTTTTTCTTTTTCCTTTTTTCTTTTTTAAGCTGCCAAATGCAGTCTAGCTCCACCCCTACTTCGTATTGCTGCTTGAAAAGAGACGTGGTAGGTAGTGTAATGCAGCAGTAAATCATCACAGACATTGAAGTACGCAAGCCACAGATGCAGGCAGATCCTCCAGATCCTCTCCGTGGGTAACGTCTGTGCCAGAAGCACCCATTATACCCAGAAAATTGTTAATTTTTCCTGCTTCACTTGGGCTTCCACAGGTAACAGTACAATGCCAATGTTTACTCCAGAACATTGTCTTACAATGCAATTATCATGGAGATAAATTTTGTTTACCTTTTGAAATATGGAAAGGTGGTCATTTAACTGATAAAACATTGTATGTAACCATATGCTGTGTGACTAGAGTTACTGCTCTCTTATCATCTCTATTAAGTCTTTGAAAAATTGTCAGAGGGATGGGATATGTAGTAAAGTTCCAGCTCACAGAAATTAGCTACAATAACACACGGCATTTCTATCCACATTTGCACATACACTATACACACATAAGAGTTAAGGCTATACATTTTTTCCCGATGATGTTGATTTAATCTAAATAAAATGAGATATATAAGCATGTCTTTTTTTTTAATCTAAGCTTTAAGATAATACTAAACAAGAAAGGGAAAAAAAAAGAAAAAAGTAAAAGAAGACCAGACCAGTTGAGCATGACCAGATTTCAAAATATGAATCTGAAATGAGTTAATTGTACCTTGAGTCACCTGTTGGACGGCTAGCGTCATCCCAGAAACCGTATCAGGAATCAAATTTTCCTTCCAATTGTAGACAGGCATCCATTTCAAGATGGGAAGCCTTCTCATACACCAGACTTTGACATCCTCAAAGCGAACAGCCTGGATCTTCCTCCAGACGGCACTTCTTTTCCTTTTTGCCCCTGTCATCATTCCCACTCCCCAAAAGCAGTTTCTCTTTCAGAAGAGCAAACACTTGAGGAATCACCCTGACCTGTGTCAGTCTCCAGTTTTCTTCTGAGATTTTGCAGTTCCAAAACTACAGAGAAAAAAAAAATTAACAGAAGCACTCAATATTTCTGCAGCTGCTCTCTAACTATACTCAATAAAAACACTTATTAAATGCCTCAATCATCTATACAGCTACATGGAATGCGAGTACAGTTTATAGCAAAGATCACATTTTCTGCTCTTTGCAAAAATTTGGTCCAGTCGCACGTTAGTTTGTGATTCTTTCCAGTAACCTCCTGCTTTATATTCCCTGTAATGCTTGTGCTTTTGGCCTCAGTCCAGTGGCAAAATGAGGTACGACTGGGTGTGCGCACAATATAGGCTGGGCTATGCTAACACGAGCGGGAAGTGCCCAGCGGAGCAGGCATCTCTCTGCCAAGCCCAGGAGAGCAGCCTTGGCTCTCCTGGGGGGAGCTTTGGCTGCTGTCGGGGGCCATGAAGTCCTCAGAAACCCTGGTGCTAGCAAACTTGTTTTACTCCATCCGTGTTTTGTCTTCTAAACGACAGTAAAAAGCTTATTTATGTAGAAAATTCAGAACACCAGGTAGCAATAAATCCTGCTGAAAACATACAGATTCTCTCTGGAGGCTGAAGCCTCAGACTAGAGTGCACCAAGCCCAAAGTGCAGTGAAGGACTGCAAGCTTCCAGCTCCACATGGGAAGTGCTGAAAACACTTGTGATGATCATTCTTCTCCAAAGCAACTGCTTCCTGCTCTTAGTCCACTCGGCAAAGGTTCTCTCAGTGAAGACAGTTCACCAAGTAACTTCTCATCTTGTAACAATTTCATGCACCTTGCGCATGACACAAAGTGCTCAGACACAAAGCAGTAAGAGCATGAAGAGGGTTACATGTCAAGACATTTAAATGCCTTGTCCAATATGGAGCAAAGACATGGTGGCATTCCTCTAAGTTTTTTGTACCTTTGGATGGCACAGAAATTTTTTAAAGTGTAAGATCCATCACATGGGTGAAGTGTCTTCCCAATTACTATTCTGCAGTAGGCAATAAAAATAAATACATTTTTTAAATATTTCAATTTCCTTTATATGAATTAATTTACCTTTTATTGTTTAGATTAAGAAGAACAAAACTGAAGCATTGTCCACTCAAAACAACTTTAGAAAAATGAGACTTTGTTTCCAAATGCAATAGCAAGGTCAAGGGCAAATGCACCCCAGTTCATTCTAGTGAGTGACATTCAGATTGCGTCCACTGTTCTGTCCCTCAGAAGTGCAAAAGCAAAAAAGAAAAAAAGAAATATCAGGAAAAGATTGCTTCAGAGAGACCTTCACTTTTAACTATTCCTTATTATTATTCCATACTTATACTTTGCCCTGCCCATCCTTCAACCATGTACACCTCCTAAAGAACAGAAGAAACACAAGACATGTTTACCTTACTTCTCTTCTCTGGAATAAACCTCTAAGCATTGATCTTTTTTTTTGGGGGGGGGGGGTAGTTTGTGTGTGTGTCCCTGCTTTTAGCTTGAAAGTGCAGCTCAAGGACCTCATAATCAAGGCTTTTATGCTTGCCAAGTGTTTCACAACACAGATCTTTCAGTGATCAAAACAGGACAGGAATCCTTCGAGCTGCAGTGAGAGTTACTCAGCTGTCAGGGGCTGCTTAGTTTCAGTAAAATGTTCAGTATCTCTAACTTTAACAGCATTTACTGGGGGAGAAAAAATCAAAATACAGTTCTACATATAGATATGTATGTATAAATGTATCCAAATTTGGGCACTTGTGCAATAAACATTAATCCAATTAAAAAAACAAAATCAACGTTCCCTAGAAACTCTGAATATTCTGAAACATTAAAAAAAAAAAACCCACGTTATGAAACCAAAGAACCATCACTAAACACACAAGAACATACTCTCCATTCTTCAAACTTCTCGCATCAAAGTGCTGAAGCTGTTTGAAAAAGTCTGTAATTGAGATTTTCCCACCTCATATTTGCAGAGTCAGTAAATTTGGACAGTTTTTATCAATCCTAGATTAGTATCTAACTAACTCCTAAGATTAGCCATTTCAACAGACTTTTGTCCACTGAGCATGCATGAGTGCAAACATCATAACTAACACTTGAAAATAAGCCCTGCTAGTTAGACACAACCAGAACTGCACATGCAAAGTCTTTGGGATGTCCACGCTGATATGGAATTTGTGCAGAAGTTTTACTCCAACAATTAACTTGAGTAAAAAAATTCCATCATCATTAAACCTGGAGTTGATAAACATCATCACTAGTCTTGAAAAACAGTGTTCCTTGTTGTAGCTTTGAAATACATAAAGGACTCATCGTTAACAATGACACAAAGCAACTTTATCATTTACAACTCCCCACACAAAGGAATCAAAATTTTTAAGAGAAAACAGATGTACAGGTATGCATAACAGCAATCCTACTTCTCATTACACAGTAGTCCAACCTTTGAATCTTAAGGAAACATCAAAAGCCACTTTCCTAAAACACATTAATATCCTAACTGAAACACCTACTGTGTCACACACATGATGTTGAAACACTTTCCCATCAGGTGGCTTTCATTAACCTATAAACCTACAATCTATAAACACCCCAAACTATGCAGACTTGTCATACTTCAAACTGTATCACAATATACATTAGCTACCAGGCCTGTCAGGCCCTCTCCTTTCCTGAAACAGGTATATAAAACGTAGTTGTCTGGAACAAAAACGGATAAGCGTGCGGAACCTCTGGTTTTATGCATTTGAGTCAATGTGTTCACGCACACATAGTTCATCTGTAAAGTTAGATCACTTACAGTGAGCTTATGTAAGTAAAGCTTATGTGTTTTTTTCTGGAAAATACCCAATAGTATGACTCTAATAGTGTACATATCTACAATGCTAAGAAGATAACCACCGTAAGTCAAAATTTAGAATACAGATAGTATACAAAAGGAAAGAATTATTGCATCATAGGTCAGATATGGTGGGCTTTTCAAACTTGGTTTGTAATAGATTCACAGAAAAATAAGGTAACCTCTGTGCGGGAAAATCTATATTTTTATCAGCTCTTCTAACAGTAACTTTACACTACACTTTTACATTATTGGCTATTTGCATACAAGGTGGATACATGGAGTTAGGAGTTTTGATTCTCTGGCTCTGGCCTCAAAGGATAAAAAAAATCTAACACCTTACTCCAACCTAGACCTCAAAGAGAAAAAATTCTGGCAAAATCTGAGATAGCAGTCCTAATCCCTGCTTCATACAGAAGTAATTTTACAGAAAATCACTGGACTCTTGCACAAGAACTCCTTTTAGTCTTCACATAAAAAGACAGGAAAGTTCAAGAACAATCATTGTGTTTACATATGCTCACAGTTACAGTTAAATTATTTGTACCTTAGGCAGACATAGATGCCATGATGGAAATAATATAGCTTGCTTTTTGTAAGTTTTCTCAAGAAGAAAGATCACTTATTGAATATCTGCAAACATCCAATATTAAACCAATTTGGACTAACTAAACCTGTATTCATATTCATAGAATCACAGAATCACAGAATGTTTTGGGTTGGAAGGGATCTTAAAAGTTCATCTCGTCCCACCCCCCCTGCCATGGGCAGGGACACCTTCCACTAGATCAGGTGGCTCAGAGCCCCATCCAACTTGACCTTGAACACTTCCAGTGATGGGGCATCCACAACATCTCTGGGCAACTTCTTCCAGTGTCTCACCACACTCAGTAAAGAATTTCTTCCTAATATGTAATCTAAATCTACTCTTTTTCAGTTTAAAACCATTACCCCTTGTCCTATTGCTGCACTGCCTGATAATAAGCCCCACCTCACTTTTTCTGTAGGCCCCCTTTAAGCACTGGAAGGCTGCAATAAGGTCTCCCTGGAGCCTTCTCTTCTCCAGGCTGAACTGTCCTCAGAGAAGAGGTGCTCCATCCCTCTGATCATTTTGGTGACCCTCCTCTGGACCCGCTCCAACAGGTCCATGTCTTTCCTGTGCTGAGGGCTCCAGAGTTGGATGCAGGACTCCAGGTGGGGTCTCACCAGAGCACAGTAGAGGGGCAGAATCCCCTCCCTCCACCAGCTGGCCTCGCTGCTTTGGATGCAGCCCAGGATAGGGTTGGCCTTCTGGGCTGCGAGCGTCCATTGCTGGCTCATGTCCAGCTTCTCATCCACCAGTACCCCCAAGTCCTTCTCAATAGGACTGCTCTCAATCCACTCATCATCTAGCCTGTATCAATGTTTGGGATTGCCTGCACCTGGGTGCAGGACCTTGCATTTTGCCTTATTGAACTTCACATTTGCATGGGCCCACCTCTCTAGTCTGTTGTGGTCCCTCTGGACAGCATATCTTCCCTCAACCACACCACTCAGCTTGGTGTCATGCTCCTGTGTTCCTGTTGTTTTGCATGATTTGTTCCCCAAGAACATCCAGTTCATCCAACTCACTTCCCTGTGTTCTCCCATCTACCCTCACTGGGCAAGGGAAAGTACATGCTATCGTTAATCCAAAGCTACGTGCATCTTGCTGGCTGGCTGACCAGCCACCGCCCAGCTGAATATACAATGATTTAGGTCTCAACTTTTCTTCAGTGGTGTAACAAATTTCCATTCATCCTTGTCCTCTATCCTGACCAATGATTTCTATGAACTCAGTTTTGATCCTGCTATCTTTCTGCCGAATGCAGATAAAAATGTCTGAAGGATTCAGAGGATACTAGATGAAAGACTTGAGAAAAAAAGACAGGCAAAAACCTGGATTTTGGCCTTTAGGAAAGATGGCTAAAATTCCAAGAGAAATCATATGAAAAATTCCAAGTATGTTTGACAAAGTTCCGCTGGATGGGAATGAAAGTCAGATTGAACTAGGTACTACTACAAGCAAACCAATCTGTGCAGTCCACACATCACAGAACCCAGCACATGAGTATTATACAAGCTACTGGAATGATAAGAGGGTAAGAAAAAATGCAACAACACAAAAACCCATACCTTCAACAAAGCATTTCTGAATTTTGAGAATTTGTAAAGAAATAAGTTATTGATCACATGTATTACATAAAGTATTAAACTAAGCCACAGAAGTGGCATACGTTTAAGTATGCAAGTTATTTACTACTGAAATGGAAGGAAATTCCCCCTCTGAAATTCTGGTGCATCAAAACCAAACATAACTCCCAAACTCTGAAGTTTTCCAATACATCTTCCAAAGTTGGATGCAATGCGTTTATTTTTAGTAACACCTAACTTTAAAAGTACTCCTGATTTTAACCATCACATACTTAAATGTGGACCTAAGTTGAAAAAGATACAATTCTGGCCCTTCACAAAACAGATTAAACTAAAATCTCCACCCCTTCATCATATGGGACGTTTAGGAGCCACTGTGGCTTGACACGAATACCTCCTTTGCCACAAAATAATCAGAATTATCACAAAATAATCAGAATTATCACAAGACAAAGGTGAAAAGCCAGGCAACGCAGAAGTCAGACCCTGACTCAGATGGCTTGGGCTCGACTTAAACATCTCTGTAAATGGAGTTTTCAGCACCTGTTGTTGAGCTGCACAAAACTGTGTGAAGCAGCACTGACATCCCGTGGCTTTGCGTGGTATTTTTCTTCGGTTATTGAAGGGTCCAAGAGTGCTGGTTAGATCTGATACTGCCCTCAGGACTTGACAGTTTTTGAACTGGATAATGTTGATTCCACAGTTTAATAACACAGTATGTTAAAAATCAAAGATCTGTAGCATCAATAAAAGGTTTATTGCTACATTTCAAATGTATTTACTGGTCAGAATTTCAAGACAGGAGGTCGACTGATAGATTAGCCAGGTACTGAACCATGGGAGCTGCTAATGCTCAGGTACAGTCTGCTCTCAGCTAATCTAGTGAATGAGAAATACAAGTGCAGAACAGAAAAAAAAACCCTGATAAAGCAACCATCCTCTTAAACTCCCTTCCTGTTGTGATACTTACAGCTGTCTGCTAATAAATGGCCACACAGTTGTTAATGCATTAAAAAAATAAATAAAATTATTGGGAAATTATATTAAATTACTTTAGCACACCTAAAATGAGCATGAGAAACCCAACAGTGTCCATCTCTTAGGGGAAACATCTGTAAAGAAAAATTCATTTTTTCATTCTCTTTTAAGATTGTTTCTAGCAGCTGTTTGAAGGTCAGTTTACCTTCAAATTAGTAATAAAAGGTTAATTTTTTTTCTTTTTAAGCAAGGCATAAGTGTCACAGAATGGGCTGGAAAGTGAGATTTATGAACTCGTACATCTGAGAATGCATCTTCATAGGCAAAATACATAAATATCTATACACGTACACTGACATGAAATGCAGAAATATTTTGTGGCAACCCTTAGCCTTGACACAGACTCATCTGTCCAAGAGAGATGCTGTTTAAGGTCTCAACATCAAAAATGTATGTTGAAAAAATGTGCAAAATCACAAGCATCAATTTCTTCGAATTATTTTGCTTATCCAAATGTTAAGGTAGAGTGCATAAACCAGACTTTCTGATTATTGAGTGCAGAAACCAACCTATAAGACAGGCATCGAAAGGAGACCATTTTAACTTTGGAAACCAACAGATCCAAGCTCAAGACATGCCCTTCCCTTGCGTACCTTATGGGCTGGTGGGTGCTCGGCAGCCTGTGGAGCAGCTGCACTGCAGAAGCAGCTCTTTGCCGGTTTTGATTCCAGCCTCGACCACTGGAAAACGAGTTTCAAAACTTTTGCTCTCTCCAAATCCCCACCATTTCAAATCAGTGGGTACCCAGCATTTAAACACACCTATCCATCCTCGCATCTGAGACCTAATCTGTAATCAACGGTGCTGAGACTTGGCCCACCAAAGGCTGTGGGACACTGAGGAACTGATGCAGATGTGAAGACCAGTCCTGAACTCCCATGATAGGGCTCCATTTTTCCTGGAATTCAGGTGCAACTGCCTTGCAAGTTAGACAAACAGCAGATAAGCCTCATGTAATTATGTTCAAAAAGCGCAACCCACTGTTCCCAAGCCACCAAAGGGTTCATACATCTAGTTCCTTTTTACCTAAATTAACACAATGTTCTCATTAACCACAGAGAATTTTGTTCACTGATTATGGTTTGTCTAACGAGAGAAGTATTTGCGAACAACTATCATGCAACAAGCATTCCTGAAAAATTTTATCTCCAGATATCCTTAGAATCATAGAATAATTTAAGAGGGGAAGGACCTCTGACGGTCATCTCATCCAAACACTTTCTCAAAGAAGGGATAACTTCAAAGACAGATCAAGTTGCTCAGGACCTTGCTCAGGAGTGTTTTGCAGATCTCCAAGGATGGAGATTCCACACGTCCTGGGGACAAACTATTTTTGTGCTTACCTGCCCTCACTGCATTTTTTTCTCCCCTACATATTCAATCAGAACTTCCCTTGCTACTGCTCGTGAGCATTGCCTCTTGTCCTTCTGCTACACAACTCTGACAACAGGCTGGTTCTGTTTTCTCTATTACTTTCTTTACTTCTTCCTTCAGACATAAGAGTCCCTTGCTTCAGTTAACTTCACTTTCAAGGGGACTTAAAAAATAAGGCAGTCCTATTAGAAAAATGACCACACATGAAGCTAATCAAAATGGCAATTGTCTTTTTTATCAATAAACATAATAAGTTGATTCCAAGCCTTCAGACACAAAAAGTTTATTAAAGGCAAGTGCAACAAACTTCCCTTTAGTGGAGCAGTAGCAATGTGTGACTGAAAAAGCCACTGTGCCACAGTAACTCTACTTCCTGTGAGTATGTGGAAAACAGGAAAGCCTGTTCATTAAAAAGAATAGTTTTAATAGTCATAAAATACATCAGTAAAACAAATTTCAAGTAAGAGGAAAAGAATACTGAAATGTGATATCACTGTCCTTTTGCTTTGAAAGTGGTACAGAAAGAATCACTTTCCTGTAGCATCTTCTGGGTTACCATTTCTTCCCAAAAACACACACTACATTAAATAGCATGGGCAATGTAGAAAGTTTTTCACATTCTCTCTCCTGAGTGTTACATCATCTTATGGCAAAGAAATTGATAATAAATCAAAGATTATCCCAATTTACATAGCCGTACTTCAATAATAAGTTTTTGTTCTGACACTCTTACAGAGAGAAGATACCACTATCTGAATAATCAGCAATACCTTGCCTTGCCTCCAGGCCTTTCAGCAGATAAAAAATCCCTTCTTTTGCATCCCAAGATAATCTTATCCCACTCTTCTTCCTCTGTGTGAAAACCTCGAACTGCCTTGTTTCTACCCACTCTTACTACGAACTGTGCTGCTGCTATTTTACAGAGGCACATCATTCACTGCAAGTATTCGTTAGAAAACCCTCCAATTTTAAAGTATCCATGTACTTTACTCATTGGCTTAATTTCAGCTGAACTGGATACTTAATCACCTCACTGAGAAAACGAAGTTAACAGTGTATTTATAAGGCAGCATATCAATCCAGATCTGTAGGCTGTCATAATATAAATCACAGCGGTAATAGATTTTATTAAATTACAGAAAATATTAATTAGATTATTAATAGATTTTATTAAATTACAGAAAATATAGCTATTCAAAAAGGAACGCCTATGAAATGTAGTAATTAAAAATTAGTATTTAGATAGCTAGTATCTTGCTGCCCTCAGAGACAGCAAACCGATGGAATTCCAGGGCCACAGCTAAGCAAATTCCATGAAGCCTGTGGGACAGCTAAAACAGTTCTTGAAAAACCTGATCTAAAATCATTAGCAAATTCACATAGTCCTTTGTTTCCTCATTTTAATTTAAAATATCTGAAAAGGCATTTTTTGAGACTACTACCTTGTGGTCTGCATAGCCTGCATACTTTACGGACAGTTTCACATGAAGAATGCAGAGTGTGTACTAAATAAAAAAGGGGTTACTTCTCAAACATGAGCCCAAAAAGACTCTAAATGCTTTCCCTCTCCAACACTGTTGTTTGCCAAACTGACTTAATAATCATCAGCAGGTACACACGAAAATCCAGTGTACTGTACACAATGCTACCCTCGTGGCTAAGATGTTCAAGAGAGGACAAAAACTTATGTGCTAATAATAATTTGAACTGTAACATCAACTTTTACTGATTCCAGAAATAAGCCTGAAAGATATACAGAGGTGTAAGAACACTATTTTTCTAAACAATTTTACTGCTAAAAAAGGATAGTAACCTCAGAAAACTCACACAACGAACAGTTGTACTGAACTGTCTTGCTTACTTCACTAAAAAGTCTCAGCCTTGCTTGGGACTTCGTGAACTAGACGCACAGAAAATACTTAAGTTTGAAAGAAAGTATTTTAAACTACCCCATATGTGCATCCACAGCTTATAAAAAAAAAAAAAAACTCGTTCCAAATTTCAACTGTTTAGAAATAAGGCAAACTAAATCCCCCAGTATACTTGCCAAACTGCTCTGAAACCAGGAACCTTGTTGTTACTTCTCCAGCACTTTCTTCCAAAGTGTCAGGAACAGAAACAACTCAGTCTACCTACAGTAACTGAGAACACAGTGACTCAGCATGCCAGGTCCTTAAGAAGCCATGAAAATATATAAAAAAAGGTGATGGCTTATTCAAAGACGCCATCCAGGCAAGTCCATATATTTTATTCGAAGTTCCCACTACAAGATACAATTCCCTGATTTCCAAGGCATAGTCCATTTTTTAATTTGCTTTAAAAATACAGAAAATGTGAGATAAGAACCTAACCAAATGCAGCTAGATGCACATTTTATGTAACTGTGTACATTTGACACCACTGATTATAGAAGAAACTAATTCCATGTATGATCAGACTTGCATGGCCTAGACGTTATCATTTGGGTGGTTTTGCCCTAATTGTTACTGGTCTATAAATACTGCAGAAAAATCTGTTCGAGGTGATCTTGAGCAATGCATTCTGTCTTTATACCTCTGATTCACATGCTAATTAAGATATACTCTTGTTCTCTTCTTATGTGATTGCTAATGACCTCATTGATCAAGAAAAGTCTGACGTTTTGCTGCTTGCCCAAGTATCGTCTGTTACTCAGATTAGACAATTTAGAGTTAGATAGTAGTAGATGAGTTAGTCTCCGTAAATGCCTTATGGCTTTGAAACATGATCCCTTTCCTGGGGTTCTAGGGAAACTATCTACATTGCACAACACGGTATATCTTTTTCCTAGGAATGTGAAAATGGCACCAACCAGAAGGTGGAGAACTGCTCATAAAGATGGGATGATGTGCTTGGCGTGGCTGCGGTGTACAGCATTCTGTATATCAGAACGAGGTGTACAGAATGCTTGAGGGAGCAGATAGAAAGGAGAAGACCTTTGGCCAAGGTCCACTGAAAATAAGTAGTTAATTCATTATCATGACTGAATTGTGCAAACTTTAATTAAATCACACCTTTAAGATGTTTGAAACGTGCTCATCAGAGCAAGAGAAATACACCACTACTACTGGTCAGCTGTTGAAGAACTTCAGTTGTTTTCCAAAACAATCACCATCTGCCCTAGACAGCTCCAACTCTTATGGAATTGTCACCCTCCTTTGGCACGGTGAGGGAGCACAGACAACTGAGGTCACGCTGTGCCAGTGCTGTCTCCTAAATACTTTTAAACCTGTATTTTTAAGACGTATGGCCAAAACAGAAAACTATCGATTGTTTATATGAAAATGTTTCAGATACATTTGGAAAAGTATTCAGGAAGACTGTGCTTTTCATTGTATATGCATTTAAAAATTTACATATAAACTTTAAAAAAATTTTTTAATCATTTTCTCAGACTCATTTTCTTTAATCCCATAAACAATGGGAACACAAAACCTACGTCTTACTGAATTAAAAAAAAAAATTCTAAGTGAATAAACTAATTCCCATAGCAGTTATGGAAAGATTTCTCCTGACCCCAGTGATTGCTTAATTGACTGTGGAGTGCTCTGTTAAATAAAAATGCACTTGAGCATATGGCTGGGTAGTTTGCTGATTCAGATGCTTAGCAGGTGCCTTGGTTTAGTTCCTTATTTTCCCAAATGACACAAACCATTTTCTTTTGCCTTTTCCCCTCATAGTTCCTTTTCTATTGCTACTTTTGAAGTTTAGACTTTTTAGCTCTAGTGTTGATCTTGTCTTCTCTTCCACTGGTTTACAATTCATTTTCCTTCTCTTATACAAGTTTTCTACATTCTGACTCTCATACTCCATACAGGCATTTCCCTGCCACCCTGCTAAAACCTGTCCCGTGTGCTCAAATGCGCTGATGCAATTATTTTATTTTTTTCTATCACAGATCAGTTTTGCACTTTCCCAGTTTAGAATTACTTCCCTCAAATGAATCCTTCATTCAGAAATTTCCAGTATTTCTAAGTTAGACATTAGTCAGAACACTGCTTAAAATAAGGCATATATAGCACAGTTATTGTTTCAAACTGTAATTACTTTGAGTTAATTTTGCCAAAGCTGAAATTGTAATAGGATTTCACTGGAGAGAGGGGAAGATTTCTCCAAGAGATAATAATTTAAAAAAAAAATCTTGCTTTAAGACATGTCTTGGGATAATTTCTACAGAAAAACTAGTTACCAGAATAGGAGAGAAAATCTTAGATTAATTCAGAGAGGACCTTTTCAGACTTCAAAGGAATATGGTTTGCTCTACTTCTACATTTTGAATGAGAAACAAGACTAATTCCACCTACATGTGCTGACACCAATTTGTCACATTCAACCACCATTTCAAGTCTCCATGGACAGAAAAGCTCTGCGCATCCTCCCCTCTTACATTTCAGATGCCCTCCAGCTACCCATAAAGGGAAGGAGGACGTGTTACAGAGAAGTTTATGGGAAGGGAAAGCAGTGAGAAGTCTGATGATCTTCCTTTACACAGGCTGGAAAGAACTCAAAAGAAGTAGAGGGAACCTACAGTAGGAGACCAAAGGTTTGGGCAGCTGTTAGAGCCAGTACCCTCTTGGCCACACCATCACTTCATTCTCCAGCTGTTCTTTTACCTCCTGCTGCCTCGAGCAATCTTAGACCCCGGTGGCTGATAAATGAGGTCCCTGTCTGCCATAAGAGACTTATTTTATCTGCATGTATAATTAATATCTACCTTTTTGATGTTGCCTTATTTGCATTTGCATGCTTATTTGTAAAGTGTGTTACTTAGGAAAAAACTTAATGTCAATACAACGTCATACAGCAAACACTGTGCAACCTGATGCTGTAACGAAGCTGGTTTTGAAGAAGAAAATGGGACAAACATTTCAGTGTGAATTAGAATATCTATGTTTAACAACAAAACCTGTACCAGACAGGAATTATTTTTTGTATACAAATTACAGAGAATTTGAAAAGTTCTACAAAATTCTATATGTTTACATATTTTCCCAAGGTTTCTAAATGATAAACCTGTATGTGTGGATGTCTTCCTACACATGGACAAAGTTTGTGCAAGTGCCCACATGGAAATTTGTTCTGTGACAGCACTTGTGTAAACTTCAGTAAAGTATTTTTCTCCTCGTCATAAATGGATTTTGATTTATGTCCTACCCAAAGGAAAAGCATTATATAAATTGCATAATTTAGTTGAATGTAAAAACAAAAATCCCCATAGTTTTTCTTTAAACTTTTGAAATAACTGATTTTTATATCATGCATAATGTTTTCATTTAGACTAGTAAGATATAAAAGTAGTATGACTCTGGTCTTCTTGCATTTGGAAACACTATCTGACTGCACATAAAACATTGCTCTTTAAAGATCTTAAGGAGAAAGCACAACTAAGGTACCCTGATGAACTTTGGTTTTGCCATTTCCATACATTTGGGCACGTCCCATAGCCTTCTTAACATCCTTAATGTGATAAGGATACGAATTTAGTATGCCTGTGTACACTTTTATTCTACCTCAAAATCCAAAAAAAACAAAGAACCACTTTTAAACCACCAACCTCTTGCAGAAATGTTCAGATTCAGAAAGGTGTCCAAATATTTGGAGCATTACCAAGATACCCCTCACGGTTTGCACAGCACTGGAAAAGAAATTTATTGTCTCTCAGCCATTTTCATTGTTCAAAGCGAAAAGATCATGCCAAAAGTCTCCGCTGGCTCCATCATGAAGTCAAAGGTCTCCAGAAATGTTTGCATTCTAGCAATTCCTTATTCTAACAGAAAATCTGTAGAAAAAAACCCTGCATTTCTTAATGGAACTTTATGTACTTATTCTTAAGCCTTACAAGTATCCACTATAGAGCTAGTAAATTTAGTAGAATTATTTCAAAAGAAGTAACTTTGGACCACTGGAAGAAGCTTACTAAGCACATCCTTAAATTCAAGCACATGAGAATCTCACTGAAATTACAGACTAATTATGTACTTACGTTTAGGAATACGTTGCCTGAACTTGCTTTGTCTTTGTAACATCATGATCATTTCAAAAGGGTGAGAAATAACAAACCACTGTAATTTCAGGGGAGAGAGAAATGCCATGAATAATGAGATTCTTAGCATAAAAGAAAGTAACAATAATATTGCTTCCACATGAAATCGTCCATAGGAACATAAACAAAGGCAGAATATACATATAGAATTTCTAAAGATAAAGTAATTCATGCTTTCTCAGTGTTTTCCATGAGGTATAAGAGCCTCTTCAAGTTTAAAGTTGTTCCAGAAAAAAACAAAGCCCTCCAAACATTTCAAACCTGACCTTTTTTCTTCACTCTTATGAATGCATCTGTTTCTATATTGACATCTATACACCAAATTTTAAAAGCCAATTTCAAAACTTAGAAGTAAGACTTATAATGAAAATGCTAAAATATATTAGAAGTAACACTTTATGCACATCCAAACATTTTCTGCAACTGTAAAATCTGAACTCAAAGTCTCTAAACAAAAAAAGTGTTAGTCACAATATCACGTTACAACACATGGAAGAAGCCAGTTCAAAAAGCAATCATATATCCATTGTTTATGGTTTACCCAATAAAGCCCCGAATAATGTTTAAGCAATGTCATCTGCTTGATCTATCTGTTGCTGGAGTTTAAACATCCAAAACCACCACCATTACAGAGTTACAAGAAATAATTACGTATACGAATAGCTTACTACTTCGGAATTAATTTTCTCTCCATCTGGTGTACATTTTATTTTGACCACAAATGAGGTACTAACCTAGGAAACTAATTAACAATTATTGTAAACAATACCAAAGAGAGCAATCTAATTGATCTACTGAGTGCATTTCTTGCTTGCTCCATGGCACAGCAACACCAACAGTCTGCAGCCACTCTGGGTAGGAGCACAGCACCGTCCCTATAGGTAGCAGGTGTACATTTCAGCTTATTTTCATTTTCTTCTGAAAATAAGAGACATTGCACATACTTTTTGAAGAAAAGCTGTAACACCAATATTTCAAAATCACTTTCCATAAATTCGTACCACAAATACTGTTGAATTCTTATTCTGTCAAATATCCTGTAAAGTGTTAGTTTTTTTCAAATGGTTTAGAAGGCACAAAGGCTTCCAAGGGCACAATTTTAACTCAAATTTTGTCTTCAAGACTAATATTTAAATTTAAAGATCCTTAGGATTGGGACCATTGTTGTATTCTGTGCCTGTGTGAGGAGTGGACAGTAATGTTGCTGCAGAAAACAGATGTTTTCTGAGACCACAAAAGCGACGTAGATTATTTTTCATTTAGGAGGAAGGAATTAATTTATTACTGGTACAGCAGCAGAGTATTAGCTGGGGTTGGACTTCATGGAAAAGATCCACACCAATAAACAACTGAAGGCCAGAAAATGAACTTATATATCAGATGCTCCAGTGCCCATACTGCTTCATTTTTCACTCTCCCTGGATCTTCTCGGCTGCTCCAAGAAACTGAGCAAAGTTCAGAGGAGGGTTAACTCCAAAATGACACGGCCAAAAGGCAGTATGGATAAGCTTACATCACTTCCGTCTTTTTCTTCATACACTGTCCTTCAATACTATATTCTAGAAGTTTTTCCATCCTCACAAACCCCTAAAAAGCCTCATGCTGTACTCTAAAACATACGTACATACCTTCACTTCCATCCTATAAAAACATAACCCTGGTGACCTGGACAAACTGCCCTCAATTTATTTCAGAAACTACAAAATGAGAGCAGCCCACAAAGAATCCTGGCTATTTCCTAGAGCCACAGGCAGACCACACAGGGTCCAGCGGAGAGCCAAAGCCAACTGCTGTGCCACGCAGCACCGGACAGGCTGCTGTGAAGAGCAACACGAACACCAGCCAGCCTGTGCCACTTGGCTTCATGGCCAGGGACTGACTACCCACACAGCCAGAGGCACTCTCGATGCGGAACAGGCTAAGGCTAAAGAAACAGGATGGACAGACAAACAGCCATAGTGACAACAGAGAAAGACCGCACTGACTGCTGGCAGTGGGCTGCAGCAGCCTTCTGCACTCTTTTCCCATCAAGGTCCAGCTGTGTGATGCATCAAGCAGGTTAGTAACCCAGCTAGAGCTCAGTCTGGCCACAGCTGC
>NW_010556707.1:27987-124466 GCF_000687285.1 Phaethon lepturus | reverse complement strand
GTGATTCTGTGATTCTGTGATAAGATACTTTCTGAAAGGGTTTTTATGTCTATGGTGGTGGTAGATACTACTGGAAATTCCCGTTGTGGCAGCAGTGGTTTAGGGCTGTACAGTTGCTTGGAACAACAGCAACAGCGAGTGCAAGTTTTGTAGATGCTAGGCTTGTCATCAGATAGATATCCTTGGAGGCTGTATGTGTGCAGAATTTACACTTCCTTCCTATTTGTTCTAAATAGTTAGAAATTAATTATAATAAGATCAAACATTCATCACAATAGATAAAACTGCTTGTTGTTAAACTAGAGGTTTCCATAACTACACAGACACTGATACCCATGAGATATTAATTAACAAACTTAAATTAAAAGTACATTTGAAACTAACAAGAGAAGCATTTTCATCATTGTTTATATTCACATTTAAAGTGTGATTGATAGCTTTTTGCTTGTCATTTTCCTAGCTCATTATCTGTAACTCTAATTAGAGTTGCCCCAAAATACAACTGTAACTAATTGTCTTGTTAAATGCAGATATCTGAATTCCAATTATGTTTCACTGTTAGACTTCCATGGGATGCCAGGCAATTAACCTGTAGCATCAGAGTAAGGACATTTGGCATGTCATTCAACAGTTCTGAGCCTGCTTTCATTTGGGATTAGTCTGTTGTCGTGCTACTGTATACCTTGTGGCCTCGTCCAGCTGAGAAGTCAGCTTTTTGGCAGTGCGTAGTGCCTGGAGTTAAGCTCACAGCTAAGTCTTTGACTGAGACATGCTGTAAGATCACTGAGCATATACTTTGAATTTTAAGTTAACGTTGCCATATATTACATGATCAAATCCTCTAAGTAACTCATTTGAAATGATAAAAATGCAGACTGATTTTTTACAAATATAGTGCTCCTTTTGGGCATTGGTGCTTTTTTGTTGTTGTTGTTGTTGTTATGAGATAAAATGGTTCAACCCGTTTCCAGGAACAAGATAAACACTGGGGATTGAGCTGGACTTTCCTTACAGTAACTTATTTTGACAGCTGTAAAGTTGAAAGGGGAATATTTAATAGTGGCAAGGGGATGATCTGTGCCACAAGTACAGAACTGTATAATACTGCAAGAAAACAGCTGTGAATGAATGCTGGGGTTCCACGTCTGTCAGGTGCTTTCCTGTGAAATCCTGTGGTAAGGTGTTTTTCCTCATTCCCTTCCAACAGGTGGTTCACAAGGACCTCTATGACTACTGCTTGTTTGGTTAGTTCATGTGGTAGGAGGCTTTTTTATGGAAATAGGGGTGCAAATACCTTTGACTCTCTATAGGGTCATTCCAATTCCATGGGATTGTTTTCTCTGTCCCTCACTTTCTTACTTAGAAGATGATGTTAAAAAAATGAACAAAAACCCAAACACAAAAAAAAAAAGGAAAAAAAATCCCAAAGCACATTTTGACATTGCAAAATAAAGAACTCTGAAGCTGAAAAGATCCCCTAATATGAGGTATTCGTGCAGTTTTTAATCCTTCCATTCTCCACCAGAGTTATCAAACAGCTTCCAGATGTGCTGTAGTAGAAGTCCAAGGGCTGGGTGATGTCTCATGGGTATGACTCTCTGAATGCACTCCCAGAATAAGCCATCAAGTGGCACTGTAGGCACCATCTTCTGTGGAGGTCTTCTTTCCAAAATTTCTTTCCCATTGGCAAGGAATATAATTTATTTATTTCGCCTCTTGGGAATCTGTGTTTTTAATTTCCTTTCAACATAGGATTGCTTTTGTCCTTCAAGCTCAAGATCTTCCCGCAGAATTTATAAAATAAGGGAGTTTTTTTCCTTTGCTTTTTGTGCTCTAGTCATCTCTAAGCAAAAGAAAATTTGTTGACCTTGGGCTTCTCTCCTTCCTGTTGCCTACCTCTGGCATTGCTTTTATTCCTGGGACTGTTTTAACAGCCCAGAAAGACTCTGTTGTGATCCAGGGAGACTTTCTTCCACCTGAAACCTTTCCTGACTCAAAGCCTCCTTCGTTTGCCATGGCTGAGCCATTAGTAGTCTGTCAGCCTCATGGGCAAAGTTGAAGGTCATAGAAAAGCTTGTGGAACAGGTAGACATGGAAATTTATTGGAAACAAGCTTCAGGTCAGTGATTCCAAAGAGCAGAACATTTTACTCATTTAACAACTTTAGCCTATTAATTATATAGAAAGGTATAAGCAAGCAGCTGTAGCAGTCCTAGATATTCTGGCAAGCAACTGCTGGTAGCTGGCCTCAGAATTTCGGGCTCTTTTCAGGTATCCCATCTTCAAGCTACAGAGATGGCCGCCCAGTTCCCTCAAGGGAAGGTGCTTCTAGGCTTATAACGTCAAGGTTTACTGCACTACAGCTCAGGCTGATGCTCTCTCTGACGTTTCTTTCTTTAAAGGGGGATGTTGCAGATTGGCCATGAAGAGACATCCTGAAGAACATAAGAAGTAACTTTTCCTCGCTTTTGGAATATCTTAATCTTGTAGTCCTAGTGACCTACTAAAGTGATTTTGTTTTCTTTGGTTGCTTTACAATTACAGAATAGAACTGCCTTCCTGGTCTGAAATAGAACTATTATGTTTGCCTGAAGGCTTGAACTGCTGTCATATTGTTTTCTTTTGTCTTTTTTTTGTGCTTTGAACATTGAAATAGGCTGATTTCAATAAATTTTGTTGATTTCTAAGCACCTTAATATCCTAACATCTGTATACCCTTTTGAGAACTTCTTGTTTGTGTGCCTGAATGTCTCACCCATATAATTCTCTGTTGTTATTTTCCTGTCTGTCCACTTCCATGGTATCTATTTTGAGCACTTCATTATTATTTCTTACTTATATTATTATTTGTAAGTAAAAGTAACTATTACAACCTCTTACTGTCTTTCTAGTCTGGGTTCCTTTTGTATGATGGCATCTCACAATTTGATCAAACACTCACTTTCTAATGAAGTAAAACAGTATATTTTGAGTGATTTTCATCTGTATTTGGTTTAGTTTCCAAAACCTTTTTTCATTTACATCAAAAAAGGCTTTACTGATTGGATAATTCAATTAAAAACAAAATACAAGTATGCTTTCTTCATTGAAAATGTAAAAAAACCCCCAAAGCCCAATGATATTCGAAGAACATTTGAATGTCGCATAATTATTGTCTAGAATAAATTTCCCTTTAAATCCTTTAAACCCTTCAAGCACAGCTTCTTAATGGGATGCATTTCTTTAGAGATGGTGCACCATTCTCTGGTGATATTGTTCGTATCTCATTTAATCACAGCCAGGCATTGGACTGCATATAGCTGTCTGCTATTGCATCTGTCCCTGCCCCACGCATGGCATTGTCTGAGTTGCAGCTGGGTGCATGTGTTGTTACCTCCCTAAATATATGAAGCAGAGTAATGAAGTATCTTCAGTCACTTCCCGGTGTGTTGTTGCTTTTCAAATGTGGCATGACAGTCGTACTGGCAGCCCTGGGGCTTGGCAAGATGAGGATGTGCCAATGCCTCTTTGAAAGGCGGTGAACAGATACAACACATTGAAAAGACATCTTGAAAATACCTCTAGCTGTAGCTGCTTACATTTGGCAGATTGGAAAGATGCTTCTTCTAACTTAAAAACCAAGAACTTCGTTTTCAGGCTGAACTTACAATTGGTGTGTAGGATATTAGGAATAGTAGAACTTCTTTTCTGGCCTAGGGACAGAGACCACTGAATGAAATCCTCCTCTTTTTAGATTATTTGGTTCAGTATGTGAATGCTGGGCATAAATCAGGACCTAGATGTATAAATCCTGAAAGCACTTTGTTATAATAGTTTAGTGACAAATTTTATTGAGTGCTTGTATATCCGGATGGATTACCCCCATGAATAATGGATTTTCATTTGTAAGGTTTTATTGGCTGGGAATTATTGCAACATTTCAAACCATATGGTAATGGATTGCCTCAATTTGGGATAACTAAATCCTGGGGGTATTTTAGTGTCTTCGTTATTGTATGGATTAATGTCTAGCTGGTGTGTTTTGAGGCTTAAAGGTCTATAGCGTGTAGCTATAGTGTTTAAAAATACTTAAAGCTTTTGAGGCTTTTGAAAATTTCCTAATAAATCTTTGGGAGGCCCAATTTGACATGAACCTCTGATGTCTTGCTAAAATGGTTCTGCATTTTCTTGTGGAAAAAAATCTGGGTTTTGCTTTAGATTTTTCTGAATTTGTAAAATTACTGAACATGGCATGGTATTTTCAGATAATTCGTTCTTGTATCAGCTGGAAAACTTATAATAAGCTAGTGAATGCTGTGAGTATATTCACATCCAATTAGATTTACCTGTCTAAAGGTCTTTGTACATACATAGATATCCATACATAAACATGCCGCTTAAAGAGTGCTAATATTAACTTGTAAGAAAACTGTGAAGTGTTACCCTTGAAGTAGTAAGCAGGAGAAAATTACTTGAGGGAAAGATGGAACTGAATGATACTGGTCACCTTATTTCTGTCAAGTAAACTCAGCATCTTGCAAAGCAGGCATCTTGGGAACTGTGTAATTCCCCTCATTAATCTTCTGGTCAATCAGCTAATGCAGTTATGGTTTAATGTTTAGTTCTAATCAACAGAGCCATCTGGGAATACTGCATTAGAAAAATTGAAATACTTTATAGCTCAAAGAGTCTTGGCCATGTGTATTTTCTATATAACAATATATCATATATAGGTATTTAGAGATATAATTTGTAGAGTCTACTAAGTGTTGTGTGTCATGCAGTTTCAGTTTTCCCTATGGTTTTTAATTTGTCTCGAGAGAAGAAAAGCAAATATTACCTTTTAGAGACTTTGATAATACAATGCGAAAAACCTGCACCCCACCGAAGTGATTGAGTGATTTGTATGTGTTCTATCCTCGGAAGAAGTAGGAGGATAATAGCCATTATTCCCAGAGTTGTGCTTGACCTCACTAATACTACTGATGCATTTGGGTGGGGGGAGAGTTTTGTCATGGGCAGGTACTGAGATTAAGTTAAAGTAGCTGTGGTGGTCTGAACTGCTTTCAAATTAAAACAAAAAATCAACCCAGGAGCACAAGAAATCTGCTAAAAAAGTTGAAGATGGAGAGAAAGCACAGGAATCACTCCTGAAGTAACAATCATTTTCTTTATAGTGAAACTGTACATGTATCTAAGTTGAAAAAAATACAACAATTCCTCTATAGTTTGAGGAAATATTTGCTTGTATTGTTAAGGTATTTGTTTTCTAAGAACTTGAGATTTTCAGAGCTAAGTGATACAAAACAGACTTTTTTTTTCTATAATAATTAACTAGTACCATTTAAGATGTGGGGTTGTTTTTTTAACAGTAAATGTGAACACCCTCAACTTGTAAATTAACTTTCTATTTTCATTTTTATTGGGCGGCAGGAAAGAAATGGATCAAACGTTGTTGGAGACTGATGTGTCACAGACTGACACTGTCCTCCCCTGTAATTTTTTTTCATGAATGGACAGTGTCTGACAGATGAAAAATGCTTATCTGTCAAGGGCGTGTTTAGCTGATGCATATAATAAGTCATTTCTTGCTGTCCCATTATAACCTAAAGGCATCTGGTTTCTAAGGGCTGTCATTTCACTGCCTGACACCACCATTCAGTCCTGAATGGGTTATACAGGAGGGAGTTTGTAATTTTTAAGTGGTATTTTCTCTTGGGATTGGGCTAGGAAGTGTCTCTCCTCCTTCTGACCATATCATTATTATGTATTTCAGTAGCTCTTTGTAAATCTGGAGTCAAATATTCATTAGTACTCTTCTTTGTTTTCCATAGATTTCTTACGTTACCACATTAATGATGTAGCAACATTCTTAATTTTTAAAATAAACAATTTCTGATTTTGATGGAGAAAGCAGAAATATTCACATGATTTTTATTAAGATACCTAGTTTAGATTCTCTGAATAACCCTTTGCAGGCATTTCTCTTTTACCATTGATTACTTAGTGAATTTAATCTGCAAATTGCATCCATTAAGAAGATGGTCATATACATATATGTACATATATACAATAGGAGTACAGTGTGTTCTGAAAATTTAGTGATTGAACTTATATCCATAAAAATTGAAATGTAGAGACACCATATGCTCTGTAGTTGTTCTTTTATCCTTTTATTTAATGCTCGTCCATGCTTCTGACTGCTGTCAGCACTGCTGACATTTACAGATGGGTGCATGCATCCTTCTTGTTTTTACTTAAAAAAAAGGAAAGAAAGAGGTATGTTCTGGCTTGGAGCCTATGCCATGTGCTCCTTATACCTGAAATTAATGCAAACTGCTGAAAATCATTATTGTCATTGTTATTTAAAATCACGTATATAATATGACTCTGTGAAGTGTTGCTTATGTTAAAACCTCCTTTTTTGTTGTTTTTTTCTTGGTGCAGGTGGAAGAGGGCTGGTGGGAAGGTATTCTCAATGGAAAGACTGGCATGTTTCCTTCCAACTTCATAAAGGAACTGTCTGATTCTGATGATGTTGGAATAGCACAGGAAGAACAAGTAAAGCCAAGTAAGGAAAAAAGTATTATTGATGTTCTGTGTGTATGTCTGTGTCTTTGCCCACTAACACATTGATAGGGTTGCACATTCTTATCTCTTGCTTGGAAGTGTTTTTGAATGCCATGTTCTTAATTTATGCTGTGAAAGGGTCAGATGATGATGATAGTGTGTACTTGCAATGCTACCTGAGTTGTAATATTGGCAACACTCCCTGAGCTGTGTTAAGTCTTGCTGAGCTGCAACAGACCGAGAACAGAGGAGACAATGGTGATTATTGCATTTGTATTTCATACAACTTCTGCTGAGCTGCAACAGACCGAGAACAGAGGAGGCAATGGTGATTACTGCATTTGTATTTCATACAACTTTTTTTGTCTTTAGATGTGGAAACTGAGCAAAGTAACCAAACATCTACAAAGTGGCTGTGCTTATTTAAACGAGGGATTAAAGTGCCATGCCTTCTATAATGACTCCAATAGATTTAAGGATTCATAATTATTGGTGTGGGACATGCGGCACTTTTTCCCTCCAGGTGCTGAGCATGTTACTATCACCTCCGTCAGCCACTGCCCCAGCAGCCAAAGGGAAAAAGGCCAGAACTGGGACATGGACTTTGTTCTCTCACTTACAGTGGGCCAGTACTGCTGCAGGTGAAAAGCATGTTTGGTAACTAAGTTTACAATAGTATAAGCATGGTAGTGAGTTGTCCTATTTATAACTTGCCTTGAAGAATAACCTGAACCAAAAGAATGCTGTTACATGAAATGGATTCTTGCTGGTCATCATGTTTTTTTCTGTTTTTCAAACAGATATTCTTCTTATTTCCTAGTTCAGTGGTCAATCCTGAATCTTTAGTGAAAAGGAAAAAGGGCAATTGTATTTATATATTTCAGGTTAATTCCACAATACCTGCCAAGGTCTTCCTATTTTCAGCACTGCAGATGTTCATTACTATGTAGCGTTCTTCTGAGGTCTCTGAACAAGCAAAAGTGAAAGGCCTCCCAAGATCTTTGTAAGCTTATTTCAGCTGAAATTTACCAAAGCCTTTATGGTTCAGTCCATTTGTAAGAGGCAGAAAGTTATAACACTTCCTTTTTTTCCCCCTTTTTCTCTCATTTCTCCATTTAAGGCAAATTTATCACCGTTATTCCATCCCACAGAAATAAGATCCTAAAGTACCTGACCTTTGCGATGATGAAAATTTCTTGCATTGTTTTTGTAATGGAGTACCTATTCACGTGTAGTGGCACTGGTGACGTAGTCTTGTGGTCAGTGCCACTAAAAATATTTACAGGTAACATTCCTTCAGACCGGAATGAAAATATTTTAACAATTCTAGTGTGATGGAAAGAGAAGAAGGGCGTTAAATGAAGTTGCACATTTCAGTGAGATTGCAAGCTGCTTTCTGTAACCTGTATATGCTATCATGAATTTCGTTCATTAGAAACACAGTGAGTCTTGGAAGAACCAATTGTGTAGATGTAGTTTCAGCTCTGGATTCTGTAGAGTCTGGTAGTCTATAAATGAAAAAGGTAAGTGATACTGCCCAGGATGAAATACCCCAATTTTATCTGTAGGGATGAATGGAATATTCCTTCCCCAGGTAATTTGGTAATATTTAGTTTATAATGAGGATCCTAAAAATGTCTTTTAACAAAAACATACATTGGAATGTGTAAAAGCAGCCACAAAGCATTAGCTTATTTCATTGCTGTCCATAATGGCACATGCTTAGTTCAAACTCAGTTTTGTGTGCTGGTTCTTACTGTCAGTGGAACCTAAAACCTGTGATACTTGTATTGAGAAGATAACGGTAACACAGATATTGTTTTTGTCTCTTCTAACTAAATTGAAGATAACTATAGCTGAGAGATGGTTTTTCTTCTTTCTTGTATGTAATTTAGCTCTTTGGAGGTGCTTTGTGGCTAGCTAAGATGATGTGTTATTAAGAGCTATTTTCTCGATAGCAAAATACCTAAAAAACAGAAGAACACTGTAAACCTCATGAGAGAGAAACAGGGACTCAAGAAATGTTGAGATTCTTATGAGAGCTTTAATGCTTTTTTATTTATTTTTCTTACAGTAAAACTATCAATTTAAGAATTGATTCCCCTAGCAGAATTATGGGAAATATGCATCAACTCAGTTCTTTCTATATGGTTTATGTAACTGTTACAGGTGTTGCTCTGTAACACATGGTGCTTTATGAGGCTGTATTCAGGTACGGTGACTATCTGGATTTGAAAATCTCCGTAATGAGATTGCAAAAATTTCAGCAACTTTATACAACTGACTAGGAATAATAATTGCATTTTAAGTGTCTGTGCTTAGTCTTAAAACAAAGCAAAATAAAAACTGAGCAAGTAAAACATGGAAGATTTGGGCATTGGGCTAGCATTACTGTTTAAACGCTCTGGGTAACAGAAGGCGGTACCTTCATGTCTCTATATCAACTCCTCCTCCATAATGTTTCTCTGAAAACATTATTTGAATATATCTGTATCACAGGACTTCATAAGGCAGAAACCTTAAATATGAATGCTAGATTATTAAGTTAGCATTCAGGTGTGAGGGGCTATACCTGTACATTGAATTAGAACCTTGGGCAGTCACTGAGGTTCTACACAGCTTCTAGGGGGGTCTAGAAAGGGTTGGGGTATGGCTCTGTCATCTTGAGTAGCAACCTTGAACTCTTCAGCCCAGCTTGTAAAATGGATAAGGTAATACTTCACAGATTTACGGTGAGACTTGGGAAAGTAGCATGGGATCTTTGGAGAACGGGCACTGTGCAAATACAAGAGTATTTTTTAGTTAATACTTAAATTTAATGCTTTACTTAAAATTAGTTAAAATCAATCTTTTAATCACATTTTACTGATCCTCTCTAAAGAGAGCCTTTTTGGAAGAGCAAATGTAATTTCTTGTGAACTCAGAGTGGAAGAAATACAGAAGAGAAAAATCATATAATTTTGCTTTTTAAAAATAAGGTTAATAGAAATGCATATTTATCTGTCCTTCTGTTTTGATCTACATAGGTCCAATTGAGTTGTGTCCATGTAAATTTTATGGCAGATCAGAGTAAATGGCCAGAAGGAGTTATCTTGGTTTCTTTTCATGCTCTGCCATAGGGTAACTCAGAAGTTTCATCAGAACAAAAAAACACTTTTTTGAAAATGGCTAGGGCTAGTTTTGGAAGTGCCTAAATATTTCTGAATACTGATCGTGGGACTTACTTGCCTCTTAACTGGACGGGTTGGGAAGCTACGCATCCCCTTAGATGGTGGGTACTCAGCAGATTGGAAAGTGAGAATGTGTGGTGGGTGGATCCTGGCTGGACACCGGGTGCCCACCAAAGCTGCTCTGTCACCCCCCTCCTCAGCTGGGCAGGGGAGAGAAAATACACTGAAAAGCTCGTGGGTTGAGATAAGGACAGAGAGAGATCACTCACCCATTGCTGTCATGGGCAAAACAGACTCAACTTGAGGAAATTAGTTCAATTTACTACCAATCAAATCACAGCAGTATGATGAGAAATAAAAACTAAATCTTAAAAACACCTTCCCCCGACCCTTCCGTTCTTCCCGGGCTGAACTTGGCTCCCAAATTCTCTACCTCCTTCCCCCACAGTGGCACAGGGGGATGGGGAATGGGGGTTGTGGTCAGTTCATCACACGTTGTCTCTGCCACTCCTTCCTCCTCACGGGGAGGACTCTTCACACTCTGCCCCTGCTCCAGCGTGGGGTCCCTCCCACAGGAGACAGTCCTCCACGAACTTCTCCAATGTGAGTCCTTCCCACAGGCTGCAGTTCTTCACGAAATGCTCCAGCCTGGGTCCCCCCACGGGGTGCCGTCCTTCAGGAACAGGCTGCTCCAGCGTGGGTCCCCCATGGGGTCACAAGTCCTGCCAGCAACCCTGCTCCAGTGTGGGCCCCTCTCTTTCCACAGGTCCTGCCAGGAGCCTGCTCCAGCGTGGGCTTCCCACAGGGTCACGGCCTCTGTCAGGCATCCACCTGCTCCAGCGTGGGGCCCTCCCTGGGTGCGGGTGGAGATCTGCTCCAGCGTGGAGCTCCATGGCTGCAGGGGCACAGCCGGCCTCACCGTGGGCTTCCCCAAGGGCTGCCGGGGAACCTCTGCCCCGGCGCCTGGAGCCCCTCCTGCCCCTCCTGCTCTGGGCTGGGGGTCTGCGGGGTTGTTGCTCTCGCATGTTCTCACTCCTCTCTCCGGCTGCAATTGCTGTTGGTGGGGTTTTTTGACCTTCTTAACTCTGTTACCCCAGAGGTGCTGCTGCCGCTGCTGATGGGCTGGGCCTTGGCCAGTGGTGGGTCTTGTCTTGGAGCCGGCTGGCACTGGCTCTGTGGGACATCTCTCAGCTTCTCACAGACACCACCCCTGTAGCGCCCTTGATACCAAAACCTCGCCGTGCAAACCCAATACTGGATGTTACAAGATCCAAAGGTTGTGGGTTTGGGGGTTGGTTTGCTTGGTTTTAAAGTATTTGTCCCAGCTGCAAGGTGACTGCCAAATTTTTTGTCTTCAGAAGCACATTTCAGAATGTTAGCAGGGTTAGCTGCCCTGAGAGTAAAGCACAGTTCCTTGTTCTTTAGGGCATCCTCTTAAATTAAAACATTGGGGTTTTTTTGAGGGAATATTACAGAATGGACAGGAAGTATGCATTATAATTCTCTTACTATATTAAATGGATACATGAATTATAAGATTATTGTTTAGTTTTCTCAGATATCTAGTATTAATTTTAAGAATATTTTTTATACCAGCCTGTCGAGAAGCAAAAAGTTGTCATGTAGTCAAATGAATCGTATCTGAGAGAATCACAACTTAATATTAAGGAGATAATTTCAACAGCTTTTTAGTATGTTCATGGCAATGTCATGCCAAGGTTTAAAGGTGGCATTTTATATCTTGCTGTCTCTTGTATGTGTCTGTCCAGGAATTGCTAGGCCTCATGGTATGTATCAACCATTTTTAGAACCTGTTAGTGATGGCCCCCGACAACTCGTGACTGCTGGAGCTAGAACCATCAGCTCATGGTTCAGTCAGGCAACCTCATGTATGTTGAGTTCTTAAAACTTGAGATGTCCATTGCTGTCTCTCTGGTTCTTCTCAGTGTCATGAAACTTAATGTATCTTTCTCTTAGCAATTCCTTAATTGTTGTTTGACTGTTTTAATAGCCTTCTCTTAATGGTATTTTGTAAAAACAAGGTGGAAAGATGGATTTGTGGCATTTTTGCTTCCTCATTATGTAAAAATAAGGAAAGAAAAAACTTTTGCTGTTAATTAAACTACAAGAACAAAAAAAGAAACAGCTGTTTACAATACATAAATGAGAATAGCTTCTTATTTTCTGAAAGTCCAACAGAATGATATGCAGGGGAAAAAAATATACATTTTTGGTACCAAAATGAGCCTGATGCAATGTTGGGACAATTCACATGTATTGGCTATTTTGCTATAAAATTTTACAGAAGATGTTAATTTTTATGATGAGATTGGCAGCAAGCTGTCATTGGTCTATTTTGGGCTTGCCTGGGTACCTTGGCTTTAAAAAAACCCCAAAAACACACAAAACACTTCAGCTGATGAAGCCTTTACTTTCACTTGAATTTTCTATTATAAATGTCAGTTATCTTGCTATCAGAAAAAAAAGAACAACAAGAAATTAATGGTTTTGATAATAAAGATGTTATCTTAAAGATCTAAGACAGGAAGTGGGATTTGTTTGGGGTTTTTTGTTGTTTTGCTGTTTTCTTTTTTAATTTCAGTATTTTGTTTTTGTCAGCATGTGCCAAGTCAAAACACCCAATTAAGCTCTTGGCTGAAAAATTGATTTATTCAGGTTTTAGTGTCCTATCCCTTCAACTAAGCATTGTTTAAGACCAGTTCCCGTGTCCAAAACATTTCTAATAAGTCAGCTTGGAAAGATGCAGTATTTCTGATGCTCACAGGATCCTGGTATATGAAAGAAATGTGAATATTTCAGTGCCCTGTTTGGATGTCAGCTGGGCTTGTTCGAGTGCACTAAATCTGCATCAGGAGTGTTGAGCCACTGTGAGTACATCATTGCAGTAATAATTTTTTTCAGGCTTCCTCTGTGCTCTGTGAGGAGGCTGAATCAGACCGAGAAATAATTTGATTTGCAAGTCTCACAACTTGATGGACAACAGACAAAACCTAAGAAAAAAATGCATTCTGTTGGACATTGTAAAGAACAGCTTTAGCAAAATCATGAGATTCTTTTATCTGACATACATGCAGTAAGAATATTTTAACTTCATGTACAATCAGATACTTTTGTTATATTCTCGTTGTTTTGCTAATGACGCTTTGAAAATGTTAGTGACTGAAAATACAGATTAAAACCTCTTCCTCTCCCTTCTTTTTACCATCATTCGATCTCTTCACCCCCACCCTGCCCCTTCTCTTTTTTTTCCTCTTTCCTTCTCTTGCCTGCTGTCAGGAAAATCTGCCTTTGAAGGGACAATTCTGTACAGAGTGGCACCGGCAAAGATTGACAGCTACAGACGCTATAACAGTGAGTGTGTTTCAAAATCAACAAGCAATAGCTTTAGTCCTCAGTACTTGTTTGATTTACCTACACTTGTAAAATGTGCCACTGCTACTCACTTATGGCTACTCTACATGCATATATTTGTCTGTAAGCTAAAGTCAGTTTGCTGCTGCTGAACTGCCTAGCCCTAATGCAATGAGAATGCACTCGTTCCTTCTGTGCATGTGTGTGTAATATGTCCATATAATGTATGTGTGTAAGCCCAGAGTAAATTGTGAATTACATTGGATGTTTGGGTCTCAGTACGGATTGAAACTAAGATCATTTAGTCCCATCATTTTTACTGCCTGACACATGAAGACTATTGATAATAACCACAAATCTTTGAATTAAAAGCCCTTCAGCTCTAAAAATAAAGTTCCCATTGTGATTGCTGAGTTCATAAAATATGCTTTGCTTTTCTTAAAGAACATTGTGGCGTTTGGTTTGGGGGGGTTGTTTTTTTGTTTAATTTAATGCATGCTTTTCATTCAGCATTCTGTCTTTGACAGCTATTACTCACAGCATTTTGGTTGATACATTTTTTCTGCCAAAGAAGATAAAAGATATAAAGCTATTCATTTCATGTTCAGGTTTTTGCCTTCTGTGTTTTGGAAGCAGGGAACATGCTGCTTTTCATATGCTCTTACTACCCTGTTAATATTGAAGAAGAAAGGATGGCGACATCAGGTGCAAGACAGAGGAAGTAAGGAAGACAGAAATCTGTCCTTCCACCTGCTTCCTCATCAAGAAATCTAACAGAAAGAGATCCTACTGAGTCACATACAGTGTGACTAAGTACAAAGTATTCGGTCCTGTCCTCCAGTGAACAGGATGTTGTGCTAACTTTGGCATCTGCTTTCATCCCAGACAGCTTTTTCTTGAGAAGATCCAAGCTGTGCTACCCTTCTTCCTCCTTTCTGGGTGGGGGTGTTTGCACTCTTGTGTCTGAGGACTTCTGTCTTATGCATGTTCACAGCAAAGGATGAAGCAGTTGAAGTGGTAGTCTTCTGATAACTTGCACTTATACCTTCCTTTTTTTAAACAAAAACTGATCTTTTTTTAAACAAAAATCTTTGTGAATGTGTGCAGCTCTGAGTATTTCCCTATGGAGAATTATGTCCCTGACTACCAGAATTCATCTCTTTTCTGCAGCTCTTCTCAAGCTTCCAACCAAGCTCTTGCTCTGGCTGGAGCAGACCATGTGGCTGGTCGTCTTCACATTTTTCTGCTGCTTCTCATCTTATATTCTTCATGACTGCTTATGCATCACTCAAATTGCATGCTTCTTGTAGAGTTCTTAGACCATCGTGTCCTCAAATGCACCTATCTGATGAGCATAATAAGGATTTATGAATTAAATCTCCAGTGTGCTTGACTTCTCACTTTAAGATCTAACTTCAAATCAGATGCAAGATCTGTCTTCGGAGCCTTTCATTTCACGACATTAACCTTTCTGGGCAGTGTTGCCTAACATTGCCTTTCAGAGTTTTACAGATACCTGCTCTCCATGCCCAGCCCATTTTCAGTGTCAAATGGCCCTTCTTTTTTCAAGTTATTTAGGGTGAACCTAAGTGAAGTCAGGAAGAATTCAGTCACCTTTCCAGGTGTGCTAGAGCTCTGCAGTTAGTTCTCCTTCTTTATAATACTGGCCCATGGTCATGCCATGTCACAGAAAATAAATTTCATTAAACCAGTTTCATAGAGAGCAGAGTTGGATAGGTATCTACAGGTATGCTTGATAACCAGCTTCAAGAAGGCAGCTTCACCCATAGTAGATTGTTTCACATTGCTCTGGCCAAACACTCATCTAAACTTTGTTTTTAAAGCTGACCAAAGACAACTTGTTTAATATTAGCTCCCGTGGCATTTGATTGAGACTTGCATGTTTTTTCATGCTGCAGAGGTATTTTGCTTTCTCTATAAAACTGCATCTCAGAAGGCCAGATGTCCAGCTACATTTGTGACCTGTTTGTTGCTTATTAGGTTGGAACTGGGACTGAAGTGGGCGATAGGCAAAGTCAGGTCATCTAAGAACGTTTGAAACAAAATGAGGGCTGGCATTGTTTTTACTATCAATCAGAGATGTTATCTCCTAAACTAACATACAAAAAGGAGCGTTCTTATTCTTCCCGCTATATCTATTGACAGCTCACATCCTGCATACTCATGTTCTTCCAGAGCAGGCCTACTGAAGGTGTGGCCAGCTCCTTCCATTTCATATCTGATCTGTGGTCCTTAGTTTTAGGCAAATATGCATGTGCTTATGGTCTCCAGTGAAAATCATTTGGAGACATTCCACAGAATTGTTTTCATTTAGGGATGTCTGTTTAAAACAACCCACAGCTGCTCGAATTTCAGCTTTCTGATTTCTCCGTAAGTTAAGCTTGAGTCAGTTCATAGCTTTAGATTAGTTATGCCCAAAGGGTGCTGGGATTCACCTGTATCACATTGCATGAAGCGTTGCTCGACTTTTGAAGCAAGCTTAGAGCTTTTACTTTATGAACATATGCTTAGTGCTAAAATACTTTTATTTTGAAAGCCATTTTGCAACTGCTGTGTTTAAAAGAAATTTTCTTACTTAACCAAGGCTTGAAATAGCTAAATGCTGTTGAATTAGTGTGTAGCTGCTTCTAGAGATACCTTCCACTGAAATATGCAAGATTGTCTCCTGCATAAACACTTGGCCTTGCCTTCATATGCTGACATGGCTTTTTTGGTCATTAGGTATGCCAGGCTCCGCTCAGCAAAATTCCAACTCCTTTGGCATTCTGCTCTTTAACCTGCTGTCAGAAAATTTTAGCTACTGCATAGGCTGGCTGAAGAGGGACACAGAGCAACAAAAAAATAGTTGCTTGTTGTTTTGTTGATCAGAGCCCTCTTTTCTCTCATCCTGCAACTTTCCTGCACCTCCACGAAAGACGCTTCTTGGATTTTTTTTTTTTTATTTTTACTGGTTTAATTTCTCTTTCTTCCTTCGCTTTCTTTTTCTTCGAAGATGAAACTGATGAAACTGAGGAGCAGGGCAGATACAATGCTTGATTTGACAAATATTTGCCTCTCTTTCCTTATATGTGGATCCACAATGCTGTCAGTAATAGATATTAGATATAATGGAAGAAGATGAGACAGGATCGTTGAAACAGAAATACTCGTGAGTAACCTTAATTGTGTTTTCTATTGCTCCACCACTCTTTTTTTGTTTTACTTTTTTTTTTTTTTATCCTTCCCCTAATCCTTGAGGAACAATGGCTGGTCAGAGTTCAAAGAAATCAATATGGTTGATGTATTTATGATGTTATTAACCCCATTTAAGAGTGTCTGATACGAACTAAGTTAAATGAGAAACGCAAATGTGGACAGTTCTGAAGAGAGAACAGTTACAATTTTTTATTTCACCTCAACTTCTTACAATTTGCTTACTAAGAAGACCATATATTAAATACACGGCTGCTACAATGAAAAATAACATCTGAGAAAGAACAATGCTAAAATTGGGTGAGGGAAATTTTTATGATGAAAAATAAGCATCCTGTTTTCTGGAGAACGAGTATACAGATGGCGAGGGATTGGGGGTGGTGGGTGGAAGAATTATGTTGACTAGGGTGAAACACATTAAATCCTTCCATTGATTTGGACTCCCACTAGCCAGTGGTTTTCCATGAGCCTCAGAAAAGACCAGCTTTTGCTGAGTGGCAGGTAAAGAATCCCTTTGGCTGTGGTTGCTTACCTGTCATTTCATGTGTAATAACATGTTCCTGTACTTGGTGAGAACAAGGGTGGTGAGAAAATAGCTCCAGAATGAAGATGATGATGGTACAGTTGTAGAGCTCCTGAATGAATGATTGTTTCTATTCGCTCTTACAGTACTCGGGGAAGTGGCTGGGGATGAGGTGAAGCCACCAACTTCCGTATTGATGGCTCTGTGTTCATGCTGCAGAAGATGCTTGCGCTGGATTGCCCTTAATGCATGCTGCTATGTGGTGCTGGACACCGGTCCCCTTTTCCCCGCATGATTTCTTGTGCAAGCATAAAAATCTTGGGGCTGTTTCTTACGTGGCAAGAACTGTTGCTCTAAGGAGAACAAACATGCTAAGGGAAATGACAAAATGTTTAGATTACATGGTTACATTTCTTTAAGGAACATAATTAAGAATAACAAATAATGACTAATATTGAGATAGTCTGCCTCAGCCGTTTGTACGTGTGTAACCACTCTTGGTAAAGAAGCATAAATTTGTTTTTTTGAAAGTGTGAATTTATTAACCTTTAAACTATGAAGGATCAACATGGCTTTGTTCTACAGTAATATTTAAAACCAAACTTCCTTTTCTGGTTTTGATTTTTTTATGACACTATGGAATGTTGTTGGGGATGGCTGCAACAAAATACAGGACTTTGACAGAAAGCAAGGCGCAAGATAAATACCTCATAGGCTGTGGGTATTTGTTCTGTCTTCGCCAATATGTGAGGAAAAGGAAGAAGGACAAGTTCCTGTCTCATCTACTGCAGTTGCCATGTAACTTCACCTTCTTTGTCATTCAGATCGGTCACTTGGGCATTCCACACTGTCATTCTCTAAATAGAAGGAAAGGACGTATTTCCCCTTGCCTTCCTTTCCTTCCGTAAAAGGCAGAAATCCCAATAAGCTCCATTTACACAGTTCTTATTTCTGTTAAACACAGTTGACAGCATTTCTCTCTGGCTGCCAGTCCAAATTAGGAGATCCTTTGCATCGTCTCAGGTGTGTGCCTCAGAACAGCTGACCTTTACATCACGTAACAGAGCTAGCCTGAGAAGTGCTTAGAGGGCCAGAGCATCCTTGGCTTATACATCATCAGAGTGGTCCGTCTTTTGCCCAGTGCCATAAATTGTCTGCGGAGAGAACGATCCAGAATAAAGAAAAAAAATTAAATTGCTAAGTAACAGCTCAAAATAGAAAACTCTGTAAAGCTCACAGTGTATTCCCCTTTTTTCCTGCCATTTTAAGCTATTTAGAAACAATTTGTTTCCTGCTTTGAATGGAGTTAATTTTATCGCCGCTGTTTGTTTTTCTTTTAACAGCTTTAGTTTACACAGCCCTTTATCATCCCTAAATATCTTTCTGATTTAGAACTTTGGTTTGATGCCAGCGAGCCTCTGGGGCCATTGGTGAATTAAGTCTGATGTTGTGGTCTCTTTTTAATCCCTGTTTGAGCTAATCTGTTTTGGTACATTTCAGAATGTTGCTCTCAAAAGACCTGTAACTGGCATAGCAGGAGTGTGGTATGTTTGAAATGTCTTGAGAAAACTAATCTCTCTTATGTACCCATAGAGGAAAAACTGTGTGTGAAGTGCGAAATTCCTCCAGACAGTGTTGTGAGAATTTAATCTTCATGAATACTAAATTATCTTGCATTTGTAACGAGCACGAAGCAACAGAGAATCTTAGAGCTCTAAGTGTTTTTAAATAGCTGTATGTCAGTAGTCCCATATCTTGTCCCAGCCAAAATTTGGGAACAGTTGGCTCCTGGGAATTTTAACTTATTGCTGCTGATGCTGCCCTTGTTCAGACTTGAAGTATCTTACCATAAAAATGCACCCAACACTCAGATTTGAGCCCTACCTTGTGGTGCTGCAGATGATTCAGCAACAATAAATCTAGGTAAAAGAATAGTGTCTTTGCTTATGGAGCCAGAAAGGGGAAGTGACACCCCCAAAAGACTTACCTCCTTCCTGAGCAATTTTAAAGATCTGAAAAATTTTCCTACTGTTAGGACTGGTGTGATAGTAGGCACGTTAGTGAGCACCTTGTTGATGTTATGTACTTAGCTTGTCAGCTCTCCAAATGCTGACAGAGCTGACAGATTTGAGAAAAGTTGCTGTTTCAAATTAAAAAAAAAAAAAAAAAAAAAAAAAAAAAAAAAAAAAAAAAGATGAGAGGCCTGACTACTGTAGCTTTTCTCCTGTCCTGGCTATACTTGAAGTATTTAATAACTAGACTTAAAAGAAAAGCAAAAGATGTGCTCGGTGCTTTTGAGGATAGCAGTTTCCTGAGCTGCTGGCCGTACCTTAGCGCTTCAGTTCATAGCTCTACCCCAGCTGTTTCAGACTGCCTGGGTGTACTGGGCAGCAGCAGCGGGCGAGACTGCCAGCTGAAATGCTCTCCAGTTTTTAATGCCCATTCAGCAACATGACTTCCCTGCTAACTGTAGCTCTTCTTGCAGAAAATTTCATGTTTAAAATTCATAATCTGACAGTCTAGGTCACCCAGGTTCCTGCTTAGTTCCTAGCTGTATCTGTGGGCTAGATTTGTCTTTTGGGGAAACTGTCCCCTCCAGCTCCGTTTGCCTTCTAATCTGTTTGCAGTAGTGGTGAAAAAGGCCATGAAAAGCTGGGCTGGGGGGAGGGTGGTTGGAAGAGGGACATTTTTCCATTTCTAAGAGGAGGGATCACCTCAGCCATCAGCCAGTGCTTCCTTGTGTAGGCAGGTCTAGGGATACCAGTGCAGCTGCACTTGGCGGGATTTATCCGAGAGAATTGCTGACATATATATGCTGATTATATCTATGTCTATATCTGTATCTGGGAACAACCCAAAGAACAAATAAATGAGAGGAAAGAATTTGTCAGGCAAGGGTGGACATAGTGTTGCAAATTCTTGCTTGCAAGTTTTTTACCTGTACAAATCAGAGGTGTGTATCTCATGTACCTTGGGAGGAAGGTAAGAGAGAGTATCCTTCGCACGTCCTTAGGAGTAAGACTGTTTTGTACTTAAACACTGCATTATAATTTCTTAATGTTACTGCAGATCTTCATTTTATCTAATTTATTCTCAGTTTCCACTGCATGTAATCCTCCTCTTCTGTCACCTTTGTCTCTTTCCCTCAGCCATGAAGTGATAAGAGCAAGAGCAGACTAGTTCTTGGAAAAGTCATGGCTTCTATTCTTTCTATTTATTTAAGTCCAGAGGGCTCCTCAGCTTCTGTTAGACAAAAAAATAATAAATTACATTATTTTCCTAATTGGTCAGGAAGGATTCTTTTAACTTGGAAGGAGCTTTGTAAGGTTGGCCTCAGTATCCAGCCACTCAAATGCAGTTTATTTTAGACAGACATCGCTTCAGTCCATTCTGTCCCCATTAAAAAAAACCCAAACCAACAAAATCCTGTTATTTCCTGTGTTGCTTTTATTATGAGGACTGTATACTGAAACAAAGCTCTGTGGCAGCATTGAGAATGAAGTGGCTGTTGAATTATCATCAAGCACAGATGGGTGATGCTAGGGAAATCTGTTGTAAGCCTGAGGTGAGGTGTCTGGTAGAAGGTATGATGTCTCATCATAGAAGAATGGTAATAAAAGATGAAGATGCAGTAATGAAAAACAAGTGATGAACCATAAACAAAAGCCTAATTCTTACTGGAGCCCCTTGAGATTTCTGATCTCTATTTCATGCAGGCTTCAAAGATCTGGAAGTCCATGTGAGACCTGTTGAGTAATTCCCATAATTACTTCCATATTTTATTTCCAACATATGTCCAAGGTCAGGTCCTCTTCTCCCACGATTAGTGATGCAGAAAAGCTATTTTTAAAATAGTTTTTCTGTTCAGCTCAGGAAGTGGCTAAGAGCGGTCATGGATCCTATCAGTTAAAATCCAGTTACTTGTGGAGGGAGGTCTATGCACTGCTTCTTCACTCCATCACAGAGTAGTTCAAGGAGATTCTGGCAAGGATGAAAGAGGGAACCTTTGCCAGAGGGTAATTTTCCTATCCCATATGAGGAAGATCCTTTGTTCAGCAAAGAGTTGATGACCACTATGATTTGTTTGAGTTTTTTGAGTTGTGGACATTTTATTCTCAGAAATATTATTTGTAACTCACTATAGTTGACTGGTAACCCCTCCCTTTGCATTTAAAAGTAGTAGAAGAAAGTAGGTTCTAGCCCCTGTCTCAGCCAGGGCCCTGGTGACTAATCATAGAATCATTTGGGTTGGAAGGGACCTGTAAAGGCCATCTAGTCCAACCCCCCTGCAGTGAGCAGGGACATCTTCAACTAGATCAGGTTGCTCAGAGCCCCGTCCAGCCTGACCTGGAAGGTTTCCAGGGATGGGGCATCTACCACCTCTCTGGGCAACCTGTTTCAACCTGTTCCAACCTCATCTTTTGCAAAGCTGGGAAAGGTCCAGCTAGTAGAACTTAAAGCTTACTCTGTTAACGGCAAAGTCACAACAAGGTGTAGGAATAAGAAAGAGGCAGTGACTTTGACTTGTTGCCAGAAGAGATTTAGACCTCTCAGACATAATTAATCTAGCCTTGCATCTCTTAGTGCCTCTGCATCACAGAATGGCTCTGCTATGCATAGCCACCCCACTCCCCCCAACCACAGCACAGAGCAGAATCACTGTGAATGCTTGAATTCCCCGGTTATTGCTTTCAGGAGGTCTGGAAGAGAAGGAGCGCACAGAAATTGCTTTACTGACGGCAGGAATACTACTGTTCTAACTACCATAATAAACCGGTGAGACCAGATTTGAAGTTTTCCTCCAGGCCCTTCTTGGGAAAATAAAAAGTCCAAATAAAGAGAAAAAGACCTCAGCATATTGAAGAAGAGAATTGTGTATTATTATTTAGAATTCTTTAAAATTCCAGTCCTGCACAGTTTATGGAAAAAAATAGCTCATTCAATGCTATCTCAATTGAATGCTCAAAGAAACAGAAATGTTACTTCTATTCAACAGAGAGGTGTGGCAGCCACTCCGGAGGCCAGAGGGCTTCAGCATTTTGCTTAGTCTTTAGTCTTTTTGTTTGTTTCAACTGGGAACTTTCTCTTTTTCTGCATTCATACTCCTTTCAAGTTTCAGGTACAGAAAATCTCAGAGCAGCATATGATGGTTTTTCTGCTTAACAGATTTGCTTAAAATCCTGGCCTGACACACAATTCTTGATTTCTTTTCCTAGCAGCACCCTGGTGTGGAAATCTCTTTAACAGATAGTCCCTTGCATCCTGGATCGTGAAGTTGTGCCTGTAGTCCTCAGGACGTGCAGTGGTTTCTGTGGTTCACTGGAGAAGCTTAAAGTAGCCCTTGAAGACGATGCTGTGTTTTACTGGGTAGTCGTGTTCCTAAACAGTGAATTGCCAGGAAGACAGGAAGTCTTCCCCAAAACAGGAACTGCTCACCAGCATGGCAGAAAGTTGTTGGATGGAGACTGTCTGTCTGTTAAAACCAAAGCCATCACTTGAGCTGGGGAGACAAAAGCAAAGGGTTCAATTGCTAATATTAAAAATTTTATTCATAAAGATTTTCATTGACTTCATAAAATATTTTTTCTTTAGGTAATTCCTCTAATTGGTTTTGAAGGGTTGTTCTATTGTAGGCTGGAAATGATACTCAGATGCTTTCAGCGCAGGAACACTGCTTTATTCTGTTTCTGTTGCTTACACACAGCAGAGAATTGTAGAAATTGAGGCATTACAAAGATTTCATGAATCTTTGCGCATAGTCCACAACTTGCAGCCCATTTATAGGGATCAGGTAGACTTGCCTGATCTTAATGCTATTTCTTTCCTTTTGGCAGAAATACAGGTCATTTTTGGGTAACATTACTTGCTTGCCAAAGGGAAGAGGGAAAGCGGTTTGTATATAATCTCTATTTGATTTTAGGTGTCTAGGTTTCAAAGAAGAATCTTTCTTCTGTACTGGCAGCCTCTTATGATGAAAATCCATTGTAATCACTTTGTGGACCTTGATATCAAAATAATTAAGAAGAGAAGCTTCTGAGATCCACATCTGTGGCACCACAAATGCTTGTGAGGGGAATGTGAGGATTTGAGTTTGTTATTGCTAGGTAGAATTAGTGCTGTAGTAGCAGCAATTGCTGTGGTTTTCCTGGAAGCATGGTTAAGTCAATCTGTAATGTAGGAAGGAGGATTTAAACGATTTGGGGGACTGTTTCAATTGGAGGAAACTTCAGTGGGTCACTCCTGCTGCCAGTGACTGGGCTGATTCTGCACCGTTTTGCAAAGTGGCTGAAGCATCACCGTATTGCATCTGTGGCCTCTGCTATTCAAACAACAGATATTTTCAGATAAGCACAGATAAATTTTCCTATTCACTGAGAGAAGTAATGCAAATCAGAATGTCAGTTTTGATTTATTACATTCCTGGAGGATAGTGTGCATGGGTGCTTTTCTTATGAGGCTGTCTATGCTGCAGAGAGATTTAATTTTCAGCAAGGAACGTATTATGCAGCTTATTTGATTGCAAATTTGTTTAAACAGCTTTCAGCTTTATATTTTCCAGTTAGGTATTGTATCTTTAGATACTAATTGCATAATTGGCTTTATATGAGTCACACAGATTTAAGGTACAGCGTGCCTGGTCTGACTGCTTGTTAGCTTTAAATGGCTTTATACAATAGCTGTCCTAGAATGGAATTTAACTCTTTCATTTATTGAGTTGTCTTCCAAATAATTTTTGTCTGAGGAAGAAAGATTTTCTTGGTACTCAAGGAATTGCCATCTTCATTCGTGAAGTTTTGATGCTGGAGTATGCATGTTTTGTGGATTGGTGTAAGTTCTGACTGGTACACCAATGTGATGAAATAAAGTGGGTTTTAAAACTCAAAAATGAGCGCATGGCACAGAGAGCAACTTCTCTCCCTGTTTCTTGTGATTTCATTTTCCTTTAGAGGATGGTGGGAGGGATCATTTTCCAGTCACAATTTCTTTTGAAAACAGTGAGCTTTACAACTAAGATTCTATCTTTCATCCCTCCATTTCACAGGCCTAAAAGATGCTACAGGCTCTGAGAGTGATGGTGGTGACTCTTGCAGCACAAAGTCAGAAGGAGCCAATGGAGGCACTACAATCCAACCCAAAAAGGTCAAGGGTGTTGGCTTTGGAGATATCTTCAAAGACAAACCCATAAAGCTACGACCAAGGTCAATAGAAGTTGAAAATGACTTTCTCCCAGTAGATAAGGTATGTGTCATTCCTTAATTCTCTCTTGGTGTTGGTTTAAAAAAGTTTTCACCCCAAAGTTCTGAATTTTGTCACTGGCCCAAACTTGAAGTTTATGGTCATTATTTCCTAATCTTTCTGTGGACAACGTTCTCCTTTTTTTTGTTTTGCTGCACACCAGGAAGTGAATTACAGTGAGGTTGGTTGTCTGCAAGAACCGTTACTGTGCTTAAAAACTTACTTCTCTGTGCGTACCTATATTGGCCTTTTTTCTAAGAAAATATTAGTTTAGAGAGCAAGACTAGAGAGGCTTTTCAGGTTTGCAGTTACATTACGGTTAAGAAAAAAAAAGCAGCTAATCTTTATATAAACTAAGAGGGAGATACTGTCACTGTGCCATCAGTGACAAAAGGAAGCTTTGGCAAATACCTAAATACATCAAATTAGTCCTGGGTTTGTTGATTTTAAAATGCTTTCAAAAATTGCCTAGCTTTGTTTAAAGGTATTAGTAAAAATTAAAGCTTTTTTTTTTGTGGGTTTGTTCTATATGACATAAAAAGAAAGTCCTGAGATTAACACTTGGGGAAAAAATTTACTTTCTGACAAACTGAAACAGACCACCTTTTTGCAGAGCACTCTTTGTTCCAAAGCCTCCAAAACCATCACTAAGTACATTAGAAATAGAGAGAGAATAGAAAGCAAAATGAGATGTTTCTAATAAACTGGAGGAGGCAAACTTTTAAAAAAAAAGGGCTGGTCACTCTTAAGGTATGTTTTTTAGGAAACAAAGAAAGAAATGCATTGCTTCCTAATGAAGTAGCAACCGAAGAAAAAGCTGTGAAATCCTTCCTTTAAGTGAACAGTTAGATTTGCACAGCGTTACTGATATGCTGAGAAGTGTTAGGAGGCTTCCAGAGCCTGGAGTTCTGCTATGGGCATAGTTAACGTTCAGCATTTTCTTTGGCTCCGTGGTGATTTTAAGAAGCTCCCGGGAGCTGCTCTCGTTCCCTGGTGCGGCAGCTTCTCACCTTTTGAGTTGTGCTTGTCCAGTTGTCTGTAGAACCAGGTGCTTCATGAATTACATCTTTTTGGCCCACAAAGCTTTTGGGTTTTAACCTAGATCATTTCAGTGACCTGATTTATAGCACAGCACCTACCCCCACATCTGCCCTGAGTTACAGCGGTACAGCAGAAGGGGAGATCCTGCAACGCATAGTGGAAACTTCTTAAGTTAGTTATGCTGAGGGAGAACTGGTTAATATTTTACAGCAGACTGCAATTTGGCTTCTGTATGAGGAGGGTGGTGAAGAGCTGGGGTGATCTAAGTAAAAGAAAAACCATTTGATGGCTGGCTGCAATCTTGTTCATACAAGTCCCATGTAAGGAAAATCGCTTTGTGTATAGGAAGCACCTGATACGTGACTTAAACTCATGCATGTCTATACCTAACGCTTTTTTTTTTGACTTGGGACATAGAAAGTCCTGTAGCATCAGGAAATGTGTATTTTAATAATGCAATTCTACAAGAGGTGGGTTTTAAATTATTAATTTCCTGCATCTAGGTGTGTAAAGGAAATACGCAGTGCGGGAAGAAAATCACCTAAGATAAACACACTATTATAATTTCCATTACAATAGTATTTGTAATTGGTGCGTAACATAAGCATTCACTTGTGAGGGTGATGCATATGTAGTCACTGACCAGAATTCATGTGTTGCACAAAATTCAGTTCTCCCAAGACTGATATAGGCAGATTACAATTTACAAATGATAAGGCCCTGTTAATGCCACATGAGGATTTCTTGTGTCTGCAGTTTACTGTAAGTGTAGCTATCTGTACAGTAGTGATTGTAAATGGGAACTGATTAAAATAAATTACATATCCCTTGAACTCTGAAGAACCTTCTTTTAATGTGAAGTGTTCGCAAAGTGCTTATGGAGTGGCCTTCATTCCCTGAAGGGAAGTCTTATTCCACTTTACAATAATGAGAATTCTTACCTTTGTTTTTCACAAAGAACAAATATTTGTGCAGCATAAGTCAATATGTTTGTTACCCAGCCAAAAATTAAACATAAATTTTCAGAAAATTTCTAAAATTTTCCATCATAATCACAGACCTTCCTTCCTATGTCTTCAAAATTCTCCTAAAGTTGGTGTGGTTAGTGGAAAATAATGGCTTCATTTTTGTAAACACAATCCATTATTTGTGTTTCAAGTGTGTAGATAACTAAAAGCAGTGCTACTTTGCTGTCCTTGCTGTTTTTCTGTCTAGGGTCAGGATGGTTAACCTTTGAGCAGTGCCATTCAGAGGCTTCAGCACTGCGGTCTTTGCCTTCTCATAGCAAGAAAATGTGATTCACTGACACAACATTTGGTTACAATTGCAAAACATTAACCTCCCAAGTACTTCTCCCCTGGCTGCAGGAAATTCTTCCCTCGTCATTGTCATGTTCTTTGCCATTTAGCGCAGGCTGAGAGAGGGAGAATCCTCTGTTAAGTTTGTCATTCCAAGCAAGGTTGTATTTAGCTTCCAAGCTCTGCGTGCTGGATCAAAAGTGTCACAATGTCTGACGCACAGTGCCAAATCGGTACAAGTTTTTCTCTAGCAATGTGTCCAGCTCTGGAGCCCTCAGCAGAGGAAAGACATGGACCTGTTGGAGCGGGTCCAGAGGAGGGACACCAAAATGATCAGAGGGATGGAACACCTCTCCTGTGAGGACAGGCTGAGAGAGTTGGGGTTGTTCAGCCTGGAGAAGAGAAGGCTCCAGGGAGACCTTGTTGCACTTTCCCGTACTTAAAGGGGGCTTATAAGAAAGATGGGGACAGACTTTTTAGCAGGGCCTGTTGTGATAGGAGAAGGGGTAACGGTTGTAAACTAAAAGAGGGCAGATTTAGACTAGATCTAAGGAATAAATGTTTCACAATGAGCGAGGGGAAACCCTGGCCCAGGACGCCCAGAGAGGTGGTAGATGCCCCATCCCTGGCAACATTCAAGGTCAGGTTGGACGGGGCTCTGAGCAACCCGATCTAGTTGAAGATGTCCCTGCTCACTGCAGGGGGGTTGGACTGGATGGCCTTTGCAGGTGCCTTCCAACCCAAACTATTCTATGATTCTGTGAATGTAGTCTTTAAAGGGATCTTAGCCCTGTTATGTGCCTTGCTCATTTACATGTAGCCTCAGTTTTTCAGTAACTTGTAATCTTTTGAAGAGGCAGAAACAATGCTCTCCTCAATTCCTTCTTTTTTTTTTCAATTCTTTCAGAAGTTAGGAGACCCTCGAACTCCTTCTGTTGCTTCTTCTTGATACAGTTATTGATGAAACTTTTTATATATTACTGTAATGATACTGTTACCTTTTTGATTTAAAATATTTCCTAACAACTACTGATTTTTTTTAAAGCATCAATAAATTACTGTGAGGATTTTATAACGTGGGATTAGATAGACCAAGATAGTTCCCACAGAAAATGGCAGTTCCATTTACAGAAGAATCAACAGGGTCTCATTTTGTTGGTGTTATCACTTTGTGTTCCAATGTGTTTTCAATTGTATGAATCATAAGTTTAGATCATGTTTCACGCAGAGGTGACATGAATTACTGGGGCGTTAAGTTAAGGAGGCTTTTACAGAAATGTTGGCAGAAGTGTGAGGGCAGAAAGGATTGCGGCCAGATGAGCAGAAGCAGATGCCATTAGGCTCTCCGGTAAATCACCAGGCAATTTGATGTGCTCCAAGTGTTAGCCCAGTGGTAAAAATGTAGGATATAGTGGCCTTGGCTTTTAAGGTGATCAATAAACTCTTTAACTAAAGGCAAAACTGTGGAATTGCGTGAAACCTCATTGGTTTTATTGGTGTGCAGAATTCATTGCTTTTTTTTGTGTTTTAAAAATCACAGAAGCAGATTATCCTAGGGAAGTTAATGGTGCGGTTGTGGGAGTTTAATTTGAGCAGTGCCGTCAGAGCTGTGTTTTTTTTTTTTTTTAAAGAATCAAATATATATATGCTTTGTAGTCCTTTTCTTTGCCTGTTTATGTTGATGAATTGACCATTGGCCATATATAAGTAGAATCAGATTCCTGAGGCTTGGCTCTGTCAAATTCCCATTAGTAATAGGTGTAAGTAAGTGAACTAATTTACAAAGGTACATGTGACTGAAGACATAGCTTGCTGACAGATGAATTTTTAGAAGAAACACAGTACACGTATAGGCATGTTGTATCTCCTGAGAAAATTCAGTGTAACACTGTTAAAGTAGTACAAGTTTTATGGTCAAATAGAAATGCCCGTTTCACACGTCCTCCTCCTGCTCATGCAGCTTCAAGATATTTAAACAGGAGTTTATGCTTATTTATTTTTTCCTTTTTTTTATTTTGTAGTAGCTTATGTAAAACTTCTGTTTGTAGGTTGGACTTCCCTCCACTATGATCTATATGTGCTTCCATTTTTCTAACAAGCTGTCACTTTTTCCTCTCCTGTCTAAAAATAAACCTCTGAAAGTAAAGGAAAATTAGTTCAACCGATACATTTCCTTAGTCTGAGTTAACTGTATGGGGTTGGTCAGTGAGTTGAGGCTTCAGCTGGAAATGCTAAAGGCCACTATAGGTGAATATAAAATAAAAAGTCTTAAAAAGCCGTTTTTACCTCTCTGAAAACTGCCCTTACTTCAGAAGAGACTACTGAGAGTATTTTTCACATTTTCCATTTGAAATGTATTAGTAGTTTTCTTCAGGCAAGACTTTCATAGTTGGCTAGCAGCGGTGAATTTGAGCAGAGCTAGATTTCATTAACAGCCTTTGATGAGGTCACATTAGCATTTGCCAGAAATTAATGTAAATTATACACTCAACCATCAAACTGGGGAATATTGCAGCCACTGTAATGATTTAGTATAAAAGGAGAGGCTGTCATGGCTCTAGATCCAGCAACTTGTAAGGTCTAGTTAACTGGTGTTTAGGGATCCTTCTCACTCCAAAACACTGAATTTACACGGAAAATTTTATTTCTGTATATATTTAGTATGTTTGAGAGAGGAGAAATGGAGAAAAAATAATGGAAGTAGACACAAGAGCTATAAGGCCTAGAAGCTCATGTCAATTATTAAGTCTGCTTGTCCTCTGTAATAAGATAGAAATTTGTAAACTCCGAGACGGAGCTCCTGCAAGGTCTGAGTTTCTGTTTTAAGCCGGTGAGCTGGGGACCCAGAAACGGTGGGGAATGCGTCGCGCTGACAGTCACGTCTCTGCCACACCTGTTCTGGCAGTTCCTGCCTGCTTGCTTGTAGAAAACGTTTTTTCCCCTTAATTTTCAGTTGTCATTTAAAAAGAAGTCTTCGGGAGGTGCAAGTTGGAGGCTCCTGCTGGCATTTCTAAACCAGCTAACGATGTGTCCGAGCCCGGCCAGTGCTGCCCAGCGGCACCCGCAGTGCGTGGGTCTGCGCCTGCCTCCCTACGGCACGGCTCGCTGCTGCTTGCTTTTCCCCTCCGATGCCTTCAGAGCTGTTTGCTCCCTTCACAGGAATGTTGAAGCCAGTGTTCAAAATACTGAGATAATGACAAAATGGATGTGAGCGAAACCTCCTGGATACGAACGCTATGAAAAACGCCTGCTGAGGCAGAGAGCGTGCGGTGTGAGTACCAAAGTGTGTGTCGCACTTTGCGCTTGAAAGCACGGGGCTCTGGCGTTCGTTGTTCGGAGACGGCCATCGGTGATGGCAGCAGCGGTCGTGGCAAGCATCAGCAGCGTGTCATACTCTGCGTAGGAGCAGGGGGAAGCACTCAGCTGCTCAAGCAGCATTTGTGTTTTGCTTTCAAGTTGCTGTCTGCTGTAGTCTGGCACCCCTGCCCTAACCAGTTATGGTGGTGCCATCTTATGAGGAAAGCTACAGGGGAAGAAGGACCCTCACCCCTTCTGCAGCTGGCCTGAGAGCAAGGCCGGAGTAACTAATTCACAGCAATAAGAAGGAAAGGTAGGGAAAATATGGTCGGCTCGTGAAATGAGGGAGGGTCGAAAAGCAGCACGCCCCTTTTGGGGAGGCTGACTCAAAGCAGGACTTGGTACCAAGGGGATAGAACAGGAAATGGAAAATTAAATTTAAAGAGAGGAACAAATTCGATAACCTTGGCTGGCAAGGAGTCTCTGCTGAGTCACTGAACTGTGCTACGTGGGTGAATAGTGACTCCTGATCTCCCGCATACTTCCTTGCCTTCCCTGCTACCCCCTTAGATATCTGTGCTTGCATGTTTTCTCACTTTGGTCTGTGAAAGGTTCAAGCTGCCTGAACAGAGTTGTGCAGGCATTGGTGATGTGGTTCAGCTTTCACATCAGTCCGCACTAGCAGTTTTTGGCCGAGGAGGTTACCCACACAACGGTTCGTGCTGCCTGTGATGGTTTTTAGGCTTTTGTTTTTAATTGGACTCTAAATAAATGCAAGCTAGCTGTTGTCCATGCCACAAGACTTTACATGTATATCGTTGGTCTTTGTTCAGAAAAGATTTGTCTGTATGAAAGAAACACATCAAGCATATGCGTGAAAACATTTTCAGCACGTGTTTCTGACTTGAGCTACTTAGAGGACATCTAAAAATAGAAGCAGAGGAGTGTAAGAAGTATCCATAGTACCAGAACTTACTCCTAAAAGCAACGTGGAAAATCTGGTCTGTTCTCCTGGGGCACAGCACTTGGCTTCTGCCAGAATGGGTTCTCCTGGAGGAGTGCTCTCTGGGAGGGAATGCTCCTGATTTTGCAGTCATGGTTTTGATTAGGAAATCTTAGGATGCTTCAGTCTGAAAAACAGGATGTGCAGGTTTAAGCTAATGCAATTTTATTTCATAATAGGGAGACAATAAAAATATGTATGTTGTAAGTTGCTCTGGATCGGTAGCTTGCTAATCACAGTAAACCTCTGAATCTCAGTTTAATTTGTACCATTACCAAGCCTTATATCCCGACAAGCATTATAAAAGAAGAATCGTTGAAAACCTCAAAATGTTGTGCTTTAATAGTTTAAAATAAAGCTGGTTTCCTGAGTTCCAGAGATACTTGATGGAGACATAAGCTGAATTTCTAGGAAAGATTTGTCTCATGTTTCAACTTCAGTACGGAGAAAATGCTTCAGAAAGTAACAATACTGCCATGCCAGCTGGCTTTTTTTGCTGTCTGATGAGCTTCAAGAGAACTGGTTCACCGATTAATAACATATAATATGTCTAATAATAGCAGTAAAATTACCTAAGTAATATCTAACTGATATAAATTGATATAAAAAGATTTAATTTAGTATAACCAAAGCTTTAGGAATAAACAGTTTTATAAACTGTATCTTAGTGTTTCTAAGTAAAATGATTTTTTTTCTTGCCCCCACTTGGATTTTGTCAGATAATATAACTGATATTATGTCTGAGTTGTTAAGTTTTTTAAGCTTTGAAAAGATTATAAAAATTCTAATGAAATGACATTTGGTATTCTTAGCACACACAACCTTTGAAAATGAAAAGAACAAATACAGTTATGCAAAAAAGAAAAAAAAAATAACCCACCTGACTTTGGGAATTACATAAAAAACTTTCATGTTTGCTGAGGTGTTAAAAAGACTGGTGAATGTAAACCAAACTGAATATAATCTGTGAAGTAAAATTTATACACTCATCTTTTGCTGTCTATTTAGCTTCATTAGTTTTTGGAATTTTTGTGAATGGGTTTCCTTTTTTAAATTTTCCCTAGTTGAAGATTATTTTTTAAAAGCCATGCCTGATTGTCATACTTTTATATACTCATAAATTGTATAAATTACAAATGTGTTACAGATTATTCTTCTCTCTTAAAATAAGTAACAATAATCGTGTGTTTTCTGGAACTGATAGTGATGTACTGTAACATAGCTTGAAAATAATTTGTGATTGGAAGGTAGAAATCTTCAGGAAGGGGTTGCAGGTTGGTGGGTCTTCAGGCTTTGCTCTCAATCGCTCCCGAACCCGTTCTGCAGCATGGTGCAGGCACAGGGAGTATGGCTGTAAGAGATGTTGCCTTTTCTGTGAGCCATCATCTCTTGCTCGTTTCCATTCTTTGAAATATCCTGGTATTTTTTCTGGAGGTTTGCATTTGCAGTGATAGTCCTACTCAGATCAGTTGTGATTTGCTTTCAGTATAAGGCCAAAGGGCATCTCAGAGATCATCTAATCCAAGCCTCTCAACAGGATTAGAACCAAATATATCTAAATAATCCCCAGGGAATGGCTGGTTTTTAAAAAAGCATCCAATAAGTAAATTTGTATAACCTCCCTGTGTTCTTGTATTTCACTCTTGTAGCAGAAAATATATTGTTATATCCTGGCTCTGCAAATGAAGCTTTTTCTGGGTGTTTTTTTTGTGGGAACCATGTTGAACAATTCACTGTCCTCCTCTTTAAAATCTACATGCTGTCGAAGTTTATCATGTCCCTCCTTACACTGTTTCTCAAAACTAGAGAGAACCTTTTTTTTGCTTTTATCTTTTTAATGTGTGAGTTCAGAGGCTTTTTCCTTGTCTCGTAATTGTGTTGGCACTCCCATGAGAATGCTTCTGTAGAGAATGGGCAGTGTGTGTATATGGAATGCCTTGAGTGTGCCTAAGTATTTCCATAGTAGACATATTTCTGTCTAAATGCTAACTGAATGGTATATAAGGTTGAATGGCAGTGAGAGTGTATAGTGTCTTGTGGTTTGCTTAAATATAGATAGTTAATTTCTTCCAAATTATCTGAGAAGTCCATGGTGTGCTCCCCTCCTCTGACCTTTTTCAGTCATTTTAAAGTTGAAAGTTTGTGAGGAGGCAATACTAAGATTTTCATGGAACAGAGCATCATCTTAGTGATGTTTCAGTTCCTTGATCATATTTCTTTGAAAAACAAAAGCAGAAACAAAGGCATAAATGACCTGAAATTTCAGCTTTTTTGGTTTTTTTAAGAGAGACACGAACACACTCAGAATTTGTCATAAGCTCATTTTCCTGTAGAGTTATTTGCAAAACTTTCTGCCTGGGCTGTTGAGAAAAAGCCTGTACATCCTCGCTCACATTGCCTTTCCTAGCTGCCAGTCTCAAGAAGCCAGGAGAGACTAGGCCGGCTTGGGAAAGGAGAGGAAACTTCTCGCTGCGAGGGAGCAGAGGTAGGAAAAGCTCCAGATTTCCTGTGAAATAAACAAGTGGAACCTTTGTTTCCCCGGGATGGCCCGGAGCGTGAGTCAGTGTCAGGGCTGGGCTCCCGCTCTCGCTGAGCTGAGCTCACGCAAGGAAGGGGAAGGACTCCAGGGCTCTTCTTGGACACTTCGAGCTGCTGAAAGGCAGCTTGGCTTCACAATGGGAGAGGAGGTATTTCTTTTACAATTAGTTGTGGGCTTTTTTTTCTTCTGTGGCTGTTTAAAACTGTATCGTAATATATATTCTGCAAGATTCGACTGCAGGGTTCTTTGGTTCTTCTGCACACTTTGTAGATGTTGGGTAGGTAAAAAGGAAGGAAAAAGGGTGCTGGGGATCCTGAAGTGCATTTCTGCTATAGAGGACCGTATTAGAACAGAGGGTTACTTCTGTGTGAAAACATATTCTGCCCTGGCTCTGTTTAGCCCAAGTTTTTTTCCTTTTGGACTCTTTGGCCATTAAACTTGCACAGATGTTTTTTATTTCTATATGATTTGGTTTCAATTTTCTTACTGTAAAGAATAATGTAACTTAACAGTGAAGCAAGACTAGTTACACAGTCTTTAGGATGTGTTGCTCTTTCAAATGTTTGCATAGTAAACAAAAAATTCCCCACCCCCCCTTTTTTATTCCTTCCCAAATGCACTAATAAAACTTCTTTTTTGGCAGAAAAAAGAGGAGGAGAATTACTAATTCCTCTTCTCTGTGAGGTGACATTTGGAGTCTTTTGTACAAATGAGAAAAACTGATACAAATGCTTCTTGGGGAAAATGATCTCGGATAATAAAATCTAAATGGAAATTATCCTTTCCTTCAAGAAATAGCAAGGAAAACTGGAGTCAACTGATGCTTGTAAAATTTTATAGAAAGCTGAATGGAAAGACACCAAGTAAACTGTTTAATGATTTGCAGATACCTTGGGGACTCTTCGTAGAAAAATGTAAATTTCTCTCAACGTTGGCTTTTCACAGCTAAAGTCGGTAAGCTGTTCGAAGAAATGAAGCTACAAGTTTTCCAAGTTGCTTTTTCTCTTAAAATGCACCATGTGTCTGTCATCTTTTCTGCCTTAAAAAAACCGAAGAGGAAGGAGGAAAGGAGTAGTGCAAAAGGATCATAGACCAGCCAGGCACTCAGTGGGATAAAGTCTGTAGGCCAGTTTCTAAAATGCCTTTTTAACTCTGTGTTGCATGGGTTTCTATAGGAGGTCAGTGGCATTTTTGTTTCTAAAATAGTTCTTAAATACTATGGGCATGAGCTTTTATTATTACAGTGAGTTGACTAAGTGCTTCGTAAAAACTTCCCAATAAAAACCAAGGAGGGGGAGAGAGGACTCAGCTCCTGGGGAGGAAGTCCTGATGCAACAGCAACTGGTAGCCAAGTTCGGGCTGCTGGTGCCTGCTTTCTGCTGGGCACCGGGCTATTTGCCACGCACTGGCCACCCAAAGAGCAGTAGAGCCTCCGTAAGTACAGCTGACAGTTTCTTCTGCAGCAGTCTCTGTGGCTAAAGGACTTCCTGAAAAGAGAAGCTGAAACACATGATATTAGTAGTTTTCCATTTGTGTTTCGAGTTTCAGAGCTTCAGTCAAAGGAAAAGCCATGACATTCCAGTCAGTTGAACGAGAACTGGATGGAGATGCTAAGGCATTTTGCTTTGTCACTTGTTGCTCTGCAGTTTTCCCTGTTAGAGTTTAAAATAAAAATATCTCCCTGTGCTGCCTCAGTAACTTCTGTCCTTATTTCAGTGAGCACGATGGGGAAAAGATAATACTAAAAAATGAAAATTAAAGATAATTTGAGGAGAAAAGAAGAAATATAATGCCAAAATGAAAGAAATACTTGCTGTCACACTAAGTCTGGGACTATCTGCATGACAGTATGGATTTTAGTCTTTTTTCAAAATCACAGTTTGAAAAATATAATTGAACAGCTACTTGGTGGTTTGTTGTCGGCATCATAACTTTCACAAAAGGGCAAAGTAGTATTGTTTCCACTTTAAAAAAGAAAGTACTAAAGAAGAGCTGTTCCCTGCTTAGTGTTTTTCTAGATTTTTTTTTTTTGAGAGATGAAGTAGCTGCACTGCTTTCCTTACTGCTGCAAAAGGAAGTGGAGATCCATGTAGCAGTTGTAAGGTTCATTAATTTTTGTAAGAGGGAGGTTTCATGACAGCAGTTTCTAAGCTGGATGGTGCAGTCTGGGTCATGCTAGTTACCAGCTGCAATCTAGACAGGCACAGTTCTCTGGGAGAGTAAGAAGGAATTTCATTCACTCAGTGCAGAATGACTAAAGGATTCTTCCTAGAGGATATAGAAGTAAATTGTGAATTGCAGTCTGCAAATGGTAAAATTCCTGGGGAGGGGTGCGAGGGGATGTGATCCTTTACATTTGTGTGAGCCACAGTCAGTAAAAGGGGAAAATGAAAAATAAATAAACCAGCAAAGAAAGATGACTTACCTGTTCCCAAAAATAGTTTCGTTACAAAAGCACGTTCTAGCGTTGCAAATTTACAGCTTGAGGAAGAAAGAAAATGAGTTTGTTCATACAGCTCATCTTGATGTGCAGGCTTTCAGTGCTTTGAGATGAGGCAGTTGGGAGTGTGCTGTGTGAGTTTCGTTCTGTCTTTGCCTTTTTTTTTTGCTAAAGTGTTTTTACTCATCAGTGATTCTAATACGTCATGCTCCATTTGTTTCAGCAGCATCTACCTAATCTAAACTCTTACATTTATTTTCTCACCATTAACCTTTTAGGAAGGCAGATTTTTAGTTCATTAACAGTTTGAAACTGGCAGCCTGACAACATCAAATGTCAGGATACCAAATTTTACATAAATATGAATGTTATAAAATGTTAAGACATGTAGGTTTCTCTCCTGTCCGGCACATCAAGCGTACTGGTAGAAAAAAGCCTCTTCACTCACCTCCCTGCCCATAATCTAAAATTTTAAGAACTTGTCAAAATATGAAGTTACAACAGCTTTAGAGTCTGAACTCACCTGCTGGTAGAACAGGTTTAACTGTGGAGAACAGCGATGTAAAAAGCAAAATTGTGCACTGTCCTCTTCCCCGGGCTACCCAGAATTTTAATGAAAATGATGTTTTACTGTTCATACTCATGCTTTTGTTCCTACCCCCTTTTCTGTCCAAGAAGTTAAAGCAAAATTTTTGCATTGCGTATTGTACCTACTTATTTCTGTGAATGTTATTTGAGATAGCACATATTTCTCTGGTGACTTGCATGATGCTGGTGAAGATACCCTTCATCTGTGGTTTGTAGGCTGCTGGTGGTCTACTAAACACCTGGTTGTTTTAGTGCATGGAGAGTTGAATGGGACGTTTGGTGCTGGCTCAGGTCATTTCTTCATGGAGCTCAACAGCTGGAAACAAGAACTAAAGTAATTTTCCATTTAAGCAGCTCTGAAATCGCTGAAGTGATGTTTTGTTGTTGTAAATGGGAAGTTAGGAATCTGTGAAACAGTCTCTCTAATTAGATGTCTTCACCGCTGTGAAGGTTTGAGACTCTCCTTTTAACACAAAAACATAAATTACATGAAGGCGGAGGGTATAAACAGTTCAAAATAAACATCAATATCATGTCTGAGGGAGCAGCGTGTATTCATACACTGAAATATTGAAATTGTGCATCTGAACACATCTTAAATCTATAGCACTTTCTCAGAGAAATTCAGAGACAGCTAAAGCCCTTTCAGATTGCTTGACAGAGTCAAATTTATTCTGGAGGTTGGTAAGTTGTTAGAAGCACTTCACTGATAGTGTTGTGGTAGACATAGTCCGTCTTACAGGTCAGAAAATGTTTGAGATGGCTAAACAGAAAATTCAAATATGCTTTTTATAATCTTTTAGACTCATAGTGGGTTTCTCTGCTTCTGTAGGAACTACAAAGGATGGCCCAGGAAAGCAGACTTGCATATGCTATAAAGCATTTTTTGGCTCTGATATGTCTCCATTGAAAATTTCCATAGTGGCCTACAAATCAGAGGGTTTAAATTAACCTGTAAGAGTTATAATAATGATGTATAATTTTGAAGATTTTTCTAATTATTTTCTCTTTATTCCCCTCTGGTTTTGCTTTCTTTTTAACTGCAAAACTTTGTTTGATAATGTTTGGGGGGAGAGAGGAGTTGGAGTAATCCTTTGAAGTTTCGCTTGTGTTATCACTTTGATTTTATGTCACCTTGCTTCATTTAGATTTACTTTCCAAAGTGTACTGTATTCAATATTCCATTTCCATATATTAAAGAATGAGATTTCCAGGGAATTGGAAGATCCTGACACATCTGTAGTTCAGATCAGGATTGTGCCTGGGCTGGTATCGTGCCTCCAAACAGAGGTCAACACTAGAAGCCCAGGGAAGAGTGTGAGAAGAGGGTAAACGTCCAGAGACACTCCTGCAGAGAGTCTTCACAGCCTCTAGTCATTTTGAACTTTGTGTTTAATAACTTTTTTTCCTCGTCAAATCGGGTGGTCACATTTTCATTGCACGTAACCTGCTACCACCTGTAACTCCTGTGAAGGAGTCCCGCTCAGCTGGATCACAGTCTGTGGGAAGGAGTTACCTCCCTTTGTTTGTTTTGAATGTGGTACCTGCTAATTTAATCTGATAGCCCTTAATTTTTATTACCGGAAGAGATAATGAGTGAGTCCTCCCTAATTACCTTCTCAAGGCCCCTCCTGATTTTTATAGACTTGTATTAAATGACCTGTGTGTGTCTTTTTTTCCAGGATGAGGAATCTGTTCCATAGGTTTGATCATTCTTGGTGACTTTCTGTCTTTTCCAGTTCCTTTAGGGACTGAGGTGGGTTATGTGTGAGGGGGAAAGGAGATGAGAATGGCACAGAATGATCTAGGTGTTGGACAGATTTATACAGGATTTTGATAGAGCTTTCCATTGCTCTTTATTCCTTTCCAAAGTATTAAAAGCTATGTATTTCAAAGCCCATAATTTCTGTCTAAAGACAGAGTTTTTCCTCCAAGTGTGTAATTTTACTTCTCTCTGAACTGAATTTCTGTCGTTCCTCTTTTCTGGATCATCTGTGAACATGTGGAAAACAAGAGCCTTGATCTAGATCCCAGAGGGACTCCACTGATCACCATGATGAATTATGGCCTTTTGTTTCCTGTCTTTTAATCAGTTACTTATCCAAGTTAATCTTTTTAAAAAAGGATGAACAGTAAACTCTTTTTCACCTGCATCTCAGATTTAGTTTTTAGCGCACATTTAGGTCACAGTTTCAATCTTCTTCAGGAGCCAGGACCAGCAACTTTTTTATTTGTGTGTTTTAATGAAAATTGCTGTGATTGGGCCATGCCAGGTAGAAAATATCATACTGGACTTGCATAAATACAGCATTGTATTGCTGTAACACCAGTATTTATTGATTATAGATTTATAGATAGGTTTATAGGTTTATATATAGGGTTTATAGATTTGTTGATAGATCTATAGATAGATACAGATAGATAGATAGATGCATGCATACATACATACAGGTAGATAGACATATATAGATAGATAGATAGATAGAGTTCTATAGATAGATTACCTGCCTGCTGTCCTGGCAGGTAATATGCACGGATTACACAACTAACACATTTAAAAATAGCAACTATCCTGGGATTCTGTTGACTGAATTTAGATGTCCATAATGTTGCTAGTACTGAAGGTTTCTTCACAGTCTGTAGACTAAAAGGCATTATTAGGCCATGACTTTTTTAGCCCAAAGGAGAAGTCCAGATGAATTACATGCTAAAAGGGCTGTTTACGTCCACTGACAGAAGGGAAGCCTGCAGTGACTGGCCCATATTGTACACATCATCTCAGTGACAAAACCAGCTGAATGCCATAGTATTGAGAAATATACCTAGATAACATGTAAAATGTGATAAACTCACATGTAGTTATAACACAGCAGAAGCGAGGGTCTGTATGAAAGCCTAAATTCTAAGATTTCCTAGCTTTTGAATGGCTAAGTAAGAAATCATGCTAAATGATCATTAAAATAATAACTAATTGGGAATAACATATTAAATAGATAAAATTTGATTAATACAAGATAAAAACAGTAATATGAGATAAGTTTAGTTGTAGTACCTAGTGCTTTCTCGTAAAAAAAATACACACCTGGAAAATCTACCAAAGAACTTACTACTCTGATCTTTGTTTCTTATTCACTCTCCCTTTTCCTTTGAAAGAACTTTTTCCTGAAAAGAAAAATAGACATTTAATTGTTGTTATCAAATAAAATTTGAAGGAGTAACAAACTCTGAGCTGTCAAGGAATGTAGACATACATTGATTAAATCATCCTGGTCTTCCTTTCTCTCTCCCTTTTCTGCTATATGTAATCCTTCACAGTGGTACGCCAAATTTAGCACAGGCTCTCCATTTTGTCTTTATTTTGCCATGAACGTTCAGAACCACATAAATCATTCCTTGTCTATCCCAGTAAGTGATTTTATAGTCCTTCTCTGTACGTGATTTCCGAATACTTTTTGACCTAATTAAGTAAAGCACCAATAACTTCTTTTATTAAATATTTCAGAAGCTACAGTTATTTTAAAAATAAAATAGTTTTTAATCACAACAAATCTGACTAGTCCTCAAATATTCAAATCCTTTGTTCTTAGGCTGGATGTAGTTTAAGCAGTTTAGCTGGTGAGAAGAGGTGGTTTTGCTTCTTTTTTTCAACTGTAAAAAAGTACATCAGAAGAATAAACATTGGTGATGAATCAGAAAAAAAAGCCACAGCAAAATCATGTTTTGTTCTAAGATTGCCCTTGTTTGGGGACCTCTGTGCTGTTTCCTTTGCTTTGTTTACTTGCTTGCTTGCTTGTGTGCTTGGATTCCAGTGCCATGACAGTGGGTTACAGGTACAGCAATCGTAAGATGCTCTGACATTCAGTACTCTATTTCTAGGGCAGCAAGTGAACTGACTGTGGTGTAACGTAATCGCAACCTGTTTACCATTCTCTGGAACGAGAATTAAGAGTATTGTAGTAGGATTTAGATTGACGTGCTATTTTTGTGCCGTTGTCCCCCTTTTTTTTTCTTTTGCATTCAGGAAGTAACTTCCGTATTTGCTAAAAATGTAGCAGTTTCTGTGTGAACACTAGAAAACATTTTTCCCCCAGATACCGTTAGTTTTTCTGCAACCTAATTCCAAAAGCCTTTAACATTCAAGCAGGATATACATGTTGCTTTCCTCTAAAGCACTGCTGGCACAGTGGCCAGTTCCCAGAGGACAGATGTTCATGAACAGTTACAGGGCCTCCACCTCTTAACTGTTGACTTCTGTTAACTTGTCTGCTTTGTTCAAACTTGTTAATTGTGGTAAGAGTCGTGGCGATGGCTGAAACGTTAGTTTTCAAGGAGCTCTGATGGAATGAAGGCTTTGCTCTTCTGCTTTGTAAGACCAGACTTTTATTTGGAGGGACATCTTTTATTTAGAGATTTGTTGATTTTGTCTAGACAGAGAGAATTAAGGTGCCAGCGGTTCATATGCCTTTCACAGCACCTAAATACAGGGGTTTGCAACCTTACTGTGGAAGAGTAAAACCTTTCACAGGTAGAATTTTTTTTCAAAAGAAAAAAAAGAAGGATTAATTTCTTTACAGAGGTATACTGTAATTCAGAAAACCTATGTTCATCCAAGTCCAAAAGTTGTCTAGCATACACATCGATTGGAAAAACTGCACTTAAGTCTGCTGGAATGTGGACTAAGTGTGAAAATGCATTATTTTCAGATTGTCCAGTAGAAGGTAATATAGCTTGACTATGAGCAAAGAAACTATAATACGAAATTTAAAAATACTTTAATTGCTTTGTTGTCTGCATTCTGTGAAACACTTGCCAAACAACCCACTAAAAAAGTTCTGTGGGTGTGTGCCACATCTGATCCTGTGGTCAGGGCACCCATTCTTTATGGAAGCGTCATTTGGTGTGTAGAGCTGAGTACTTGAGTGTTGTTCATATTTCGTCTTTTGCATGATGTAAAGACCAGCACTACTGCAGCCTTTCCCTGGGTTGCACTGAGCATAGTCAAAACGTGATATGCTGGCCCCAGAAATTATTAAAGCACACTGTGAGGTGCTCACCATGCTTTCCTGATGAACTTAAGCTGGTATGAATGAGTGTTGCAACTGAGAATTGCACCTTACCCCTATGACCATAAATTTTCCTGCCTCCGTTCTACCCAAATGTTTGTGCAGCTGTTTAGTGAAGCAGATAACATTAAAACTCTCTTTTGTTCTTCCTTCCCCTCTGCAATACTTTTTAACATGGATCAGTTCCCTCCCCTCCCCTTGCAGATATGCTAATGTCACGACAGAGGGGAGGAGTGATGGCAGGAATCCACGGCCAAAGGTGGCTCCCTGGGGACGTGCCCACCTTTGGTGGGTGGGCTTGGGCAGTGACTGGGCTGTTCCCTCTCTCTTCCTCACAGCAAGTGAATTATGAGACATCTGTGAGACATCAATTATAAGACATCCTGTCTCTCCGCTCATACTCACAGTAAACTAGGAGCAGGAGAATAAAAAGGATTTTGCTTGCCTGTGCTTGCAACGGTCGGATTGTAATTGAGAACTTGATGAACACTTGTTTCCTGTCCCATTCGTTCACCTAACCTAGTTTTAAGGAAATTGCCCTGTGTTGTGGCTGGAATGTCCTCATAGATGATGTCAGTAGAAATGCATGCAGCTTGGGCAACTGGGGCTCTATTAACTGGGCGTGCATTGGGCAGATGTATCTATCTAGTTGGTATTAAAAAGTATTAATAATTGTAGTTCAGGAGCATGTGGATGGGATTTCTATCAAAGCACAGCTGGGTAGAAAGTAGGTACAGAGGAAGCTATTTTAGATGACTGAATCAATCAAATGTGCAGGCAGGTGCTTAATCACACTTTCCCTAAAGAATTTTTGTTTTCTCTATAAAGGTTTCTTAAAATTCCCATTACCCTCTTTAAAGTGCTATGTGGTGACCCTTTAGGGAAACCGTTAACTCTGTCCTTTTGGGAAACCCCAGGATAGCAATACTTGATCATGCTGTCACAGAAAGTACTTTAGTGGAGTTGGATGTTGGTATCACGGGAAAAACTGAAACCCTGGACATTGCTCTTATTTTGTCTCTGACAGAGTAAGGGCATTTTGATGTCTGAAAGCCTTTGGGTTTTTTATATTTGGGCTTTTTCTTTTCTTTTTCTTTTTTTTTTTTTTTAATTTGAGGTAGTCCAGGTAAGATGGATAAAGGACTTGATGATGTTCCTTAAGCACTTAAAGTATATTAGAAAAAAAGAAATAAATTTGGCTCCCCCTTCACAACTCCAGCATTATACATAGGCAGAGAGAAGCTTGTTTATGCTTCTGTTCATCCAGAACTGGAAGAATCTAGTGACCGTTTCTGCTTCTTTGTGAAATAATGTTCTCAGTTACAAAATGGACTGTCAAAATACATTAAAGAATACAGCTTTTACATTGTCAATAATAGTGGCCTTGGATTTGCATGTAAGCCTATAGATAATTCTCATGCATATAAACAACATTCACAATAGTACTTGAATGTTAAAAGGAAGTATTGTGGTCAAAGAAACATGTCACCTTTTTTCCCCTGACCTAATCACTGAGGTTTTCTGAAATTCTAAAAGTTTTCAAGATATGTAACTGTCTTTTCCTCCCCTGTATAAAACATCAGTGGATATTGTTATATTTTCACTATTCAAAAAATGTTAAGCTTAAAAACATTAGTGTTTCCAGCTCATACAGCCCATTTCTATGAATTCTTTAACATCTGATATATTCCTTAAGAATATCTTAATGGAGGTACATTTCACGTAGCAGTTCCAAAATATTTTATCTAGGGTAAAGACCTCAATATACTTTTCAAAATAAATACTGATGCTGAGTAAATCTTCTTTTCCTTATTCCTGAGTAAATAAACTGTTGCTTGGAGAAGCCTATATGTGTTAAAGGAAAGTCAAAGGATAAGTATGTTCCTTTAGTGCAAAGAAGTATAAAAAAATCTTCTGTATAGACCTAGCTGGTGCATAAGTGACAATTTAATTTGAATTTTCAGATGAAATGTTCTAGAGGCACCAGACCTGAATAATACAAGTAAATAGACAAAGCAGTTTTCAACAACAGAAAATGGTGAAATACAGTTTTAAAATATCCTGAAGGAGGAAATTTGATCACTGGTTTACTTTTCTTCCTCAGGTCAGGGTTGAATAGTTGCAGGGGAGGGCCGTGGTGCCCTCAAGTGAGAAAAACTTACTTGATACTGCCCATTACGTGGTTTGCTTCTCGTGTGTTGTTCTAGTATCTCCTTTAGTACCATTTTACAGGAAGAGTAAAACATCCTGGCAGTGCAGGTCCACCTGAAATCAGATTCGCATGGCTTATCCATATTTTTCTTTTTTTCCTGTTAGTGGTGCTTGTGTCACTCCTATAAATCCTTGGGTGCAGTCCCCTTACAATTAAATACCAGTTCCACTTGTCGTCTTCTCTCCCTGTCCCACAACAAATTCTGGTGTCCCTCCTCACTAGACTGGGTTCTGCACAACCCTTGTTTAAATTATTTGGATTATGACTTTCTGTATCCTCGTAGTAGATATAAACAGTCCTTCCTCTTCTCATAGCAGAATTCTGGAACAACCTTGCTCATTCCACAATAATGATCTGGTCACTCTGGTTGTTCAGCATATTCCACATGCTCCACCCAGTTTTTTGCTGCTCTTCATCTATCAGTAGACCTGTTAGGAGTCCGATTTCTTGTTTCTTTGCTCAGCCTGTTTCTGTGTGTGCAAAAAGAGTCATGTCTTCAGCCACCTTGGTCCCTGGGCTTTTAACCTTCTCTCCTGAACACATTGCAACTCATGCAAAGACTGCTTTCTGAGCTGTCTCTTAGCTCCCGACAAAAGAACAGCCTTGTTTGGATGATACTCTCTTTTCTATTCCCAAGGAGTCAGTTGGTTCCCCATGCTGATTTATCACCTGCACAGGCAGTCTTTCTGAACGAGCAGATGAATGAATGTTTTCAAGCATTGCACTTGCATGTCCTTCTATAAATTAAATTAAATTAAATTGCAGCATGCCCTTCCCACTGGGATACACTAGTTTCTTCCTCCTTGCCCATGATTCTTTTGCTGTGATTTTTATCTCGTTAATTTTTAGCTTGTTGTGGGTTTATCTGGGTTTTGGTTTTATGGCATTAGATCAGTGATTCATGTATGATAAAGCAATTACCAAATGCTTTCCATTAGTTAGTTGTTCTTAAAAAACAACTTCACCTATAAAAAAAACCTCCTTGACATTAAAGTTTTTTTATATTCCTTTAGTAAGCATTCCTTTCTGAGTTAAATAGTGCAGTTTAGAGTATGTGCTCTGATAATTTTCCAAACCATTTTATGAAGCAGAACTGTGAATAAGGATTTGATCATGAATGAGCATGTACTGACATGCGCAGCTATCTTGAACTGCACTGTTTGCCTCTGAACCGAAAGCTGTCTTCCCAGTCTTGCTTTCATCTTGAAGGCATTCTGTGCTTTTATCTGTGCGGATGGCGTTAGCTTCAGACTCTTCATTATAACCCTTTCAGTACAATTTCACTGCTTTCCATGTAGGTCTGAGAGTCAGCTCTTCATCCTCATCCTTCTTGACTTTAAGCTTCTTCAGCACAGACCAGGTTTTCTTAGTTTTGCCCTCTCCTGATTTGCAGGAGTCCATCATCTCCTGTCTTTCTGTTACCCCCCTAATCGCTGCTTCAGATAATGCTTCTCATCTCTCATTCCCACCTCAGCAAAAAAGTTGGGAGGTTCTGTAGAATTTTGTTGTTGATCTCTTTTCCCTGGCATTTCACAAACTCTGGATTGTAAGTAGAGTTGCAAGCTCATCAGAAGGCTAGTAGTTCCTGCTGCCACCTGCAAGTTAAGTTGCAACAGGACACTTCTGGGTGTTGCATTCATAGTTTGTCTTACTTGGCAACACAAATTCGACGACTGTCTTGCGCACAACTCTCAAAACTATCTCTCTTCCAGAGGTGCTCCTTTTGCCAGCCTAAAATTCCTGTGTATTTTACTCCTTTTCATTGATAAATGTTGGCACAGTTAATGTACAAAATTACTTGATATGCTAGTTTTCTATGCTCTTCATAGTCTTCATAGACCTTGAAATTTTTCAACTATTTGAAGTGCAGTACTCCTATTCTTCTAGTGTTGACCAGTGTTTTCCTCATGGTCCCCAAGAGGTCCTCAGTGCCTTCAAGACTAAATCTTAACTCTCTTGTCTCTTAGCTTTTACTCAGCTCACTGGAGTATGGAGGAGGTTTTGTGGTGTTCATGCATACCTTACCAGAAAAGGATGTTGAACTGCAGCTAGGGCTTTTAAGTACTCATATCTATATAAACAAGTAATAATTACACTTATGTCCTCAACTACACATGGCTGTGATTTTAAAGCTAGACAGCTTTCTTGATAGGGAGAAAAGCTGCGTGAGAGAGGGGATAGCATGCATATCGTTACTGGTGAAGATACAGAAAGATTAATATAATTATTTTTATTTTATTTTGTTGGGGGCAGATAATGTTCGATTACTGTTCTTTCAGCTTGCTGGTCTGAGGCTGAATATTGTTTGTTGTAGTACTCCTCTGTAAATGAGTTATTATTGTTCAAAATAAACAAAAATGGGCACCATTTAAAGAGATGTTGTCAACTTAAAAATCACACTCAATCTAGAATGACTGAAATGAATACTCCTTGTATGGACAGAAGTCAAGGGATTTCCCCCCCCCCCCTCTTATTTCAGTTTTACTTTTGGTACAGAATAGCACCTTTCCTTAAGTAATTTCATCACATACTCAGTCCACAATGCAACTTCTGTGAGTCTTCCCTGGAACTGTGTTAAAGGGTTAATGTTCAAAAATGTTAGTAAACATTTTTTAAAGGGAAAATTTGAGGATACATTTTTATGAATTCTTTATCAATCTAAAAAAAAAGCTAACACCCCCACGTCCCCCCGAGACAAACTTAAGTATAGTTTAATTTGCCTCTGTTTCTTTACTGTCCTTTTTCTACTCCTATATTTTGTATTTCCATTACAGTTTTTTATGTTGTCCATCTTTGAACTGAACCTGCAAATTTTAAAGGAGAATAATTACTTTCTTTCAGAGTGTTGGGAAGAAATTACCTCCAGCCACAGCAACTCAGGAGCCAACAAAAATAGAAGTGGACAGCAGAACAAAAAGTAGGTTTCATAGCTTTTTCTTCTTTGCACTTTGTGCTACTAAGCCTCTTAAAAGCAAGCTGAACGCTTTTCTCTGGTTTGGGCTAAAAAAGTATCCTGTATATGTGAAAAGCAAGGATGCAGATATATTTAGGATAAACTTTGAGTAGGCAGTACACAGACAGAATGCTTTGTATCACAGAATCCTGTGAATTGTTTTTGCTCTGATGACCCTACCTCAAGTTTTCTGCCATGAAAAGTCAAATTAAATTACATGATCAGCTTTCAGCCTTGAGGGTACTTTGGAATTAATCAGAGTTGAATTAAGATCCAACTTCAGGCTGTAACTTGTAGGTGGGTCATAAAAAAAGATCTCTGGTTGTGAGTGCCCTTGCTTTTTTCCTCTTCTTTCTTTCTTTATGTAGCAGAAATAATCTGTGTAGGTGGCATAGTTTGTATGGGAAATGAACAGTGTCCAAGAACTGTTTTTGTCATTTCTATGCTTAGTAAATGAAAAGCAGTAATTAAATCTTTTAGGCAGGTCTCAGTGCCGTTCTAGGGAGGCATATGTAACTAGCTTACCAAATAACTTACATGTATATTCCCCATCTTTTGATTTTATTTATATAAAGTTACAACTATATGTTATGGATTCTGGTAGAAAAGAATAAGAAGGAAGAGAAAATAGCCATACCTTAGAAAAGAAGTTGAGTATAATATAAAGTGTTGAGTTTTTAAGTCTTGCACAGTCCTTCTCCTTCCCTGATGTGTTTATCCTTTTAGATAGTTGGCAGATAACATTTTGTCTCAGAACTGAAACACATACAGACATAGGAAGGCAAACATTTGGAGCAGCAGAACAGGGGCTGTCTGAGAGAAGTGTGTGGTTATGACCTGGGTTACCGCATGTTTTCAGCTCAGAGTTGCAAAAGCAGCTTAAAACAGCTTTTGGTGAGTTACTGTCCGTTAGCTGCACCACACTAATTGACTTGCTGCATCTTCTTATCTTGTTCCCCTTGTGACACAGGGCTGTTAATGGAAAGTACTGCAAGAACTCAATTGCCCTGGCAAAGTGAGAACTTGAAATACTGAAAAATGTGCAAACTGGTAATGTAGAGCAGGGCTCCTAAACCAATGTGTTTTGGAATTAACTTTCCCAACCTGCAGCTTGAGCAGATTAAGCTGACCTGAGGGCAGGTGCCATCAGAAGGGCTGGTCCATGGGTTTTCCCACCCGCAGCAGTAACCCTCGTGTGACAAGCCAGGCTGGGAGACAGCTGCTGCTTTCCACATCAGCTCATACTTCTGACAGCTGAAACTGCTCGCTAAATCGCATCCCGGCGTAATGGAGTTTCATACTTTTATCACTTACAAATGAATGTGGAAACCTTCTGAACAATGGTTAGAGAACTGTACAAGTACAGTGGCACACTGAGTTCTGGTTGAGACAGAGACACTTCCCCATCAACATTTTCAGGCTCTGGTTGGTTCTTTCACTGTTTTGTTGTTTCCCTTGGACATGACTTTTTGGTCAGAAAATCCCTCTTCTTCTGTTGCCATTTGTTTTCACCATGGTTGTGTGCAAACATCATTCAACATCCCTTTTGCCAGAACTGGTGAGAAGGGTGGGCTAAATGTTTGCACAGTATCTTTGCATGTTCTGTGAATTTTACTTAAACTTTATTATTTAGGATTTCTTATCTTTTCTGGAATCTCTGGGGCCTCAGTAGAATTTTTGGCATCTCTCTTTTTGCTTGGGAAAGAGAAGCACGTATATAGGAAGGTCTGATATAATGTAATTATATAACATTTTCTTCACCTCAGATGGCATCACAGGACATACTTGCAATCAGCTGAAGTTGTCCTTCATTTAAACTGAAAAACCTTTCAGTGAAAATGAAACATACTTCAGTCTGGTGGAGGAATAATTTTTTCATAATACAATTAATGTTTGATAGTCAGACGTGAGGAGTGTGATCAGAGTCTGTCATAGGACTATGATTTACCTAGTATTTGTCATTTCCCCAAAATTTAATTTTTGCTTTCTCCTAAAAACATTCCACAAACAAGCTTGAAAAAGCATTGAATCCAGGGAAGTTTGCAGTCTCAGAAAACTGATGAATGTCCTAATTGCAGTGTTCAACATAAAAGTATCATTCCTCCTTGGACCTCAGCTACTTTCACTTTTGCCGGGGATGGTAGTGTCCCAGTTTTCCTGGAGTTTTTAATTGCTGAACAAAGCAGATACTGTGCCATTCTCTGAAGAAGTGGCAAGAAACAGCAGATCCATAGATTCAGCTCAGCATGGAGAAGGGCCTTTTGGATATGTGATTTAGGTTCCCTTGGGATTGCTGGAGGTGTATGCTGCAAGCAAAAGAAAGATCATGTTGGTAGAGGAATAATACAATTTTTCATCTTCCGTGTGTTTCTTTCCATGATTGATGTTCCAGTCCCAACTGGATAAAAAATGCAGTTGCATTGTGAAAGAGCCTGCTGAGAGAGGAAATGGAGCAGTAGCATCTTCCCTCTCTGCCCACAGGGGCTTCAGCATGGACTGATGGTTGCTGACTCTTCCCACGTCTTGATTTGAGTCTGCTTTTTTTCTGTAGCTTTTCTGATGCCATAGGGCAGTGATTTGCAGCAAGGCAGTTGATGTGCTTACCCTTTGCTCTTTGTACATGCAAGATGGCCTCAGTTCTGCAATGGGATGAGTTGGTCAGAGCAAGAGACAGAGCAGTATGTTCTATAGGTGCATTTGCCAATAATATGCTATGTAAGTCTCCCTAACAAGTGGGCTAAGATTTTGGGGGATAAACAGATGACTCTTCAGGGCCAAAGAGGACTTTTTGCTCAAAGGAAGAGCACAGTGAAAGCACAAATCCATACAGAGCTTGGGTGGGCCCTTGGAAAACATCACTAACCTTTTGGGAATGAAGGAATGCATCTTTGAAGAGAAAAGGGGAGAGCTCTTTGCTTTATGTTTGTGGGCGCCTAGATTTATAGGGGAATTATTCTGCTGTTGGATTTCCATCTCTCTTACGTATCTGGGATGGCCCATGCATGCATGTGTTTATAATTCTATCTCTGCGGTGAGATACATTTTTTTTCTATGAAGTAGGTTGCTTTTAGTTTAAGTGGCTTGCAGTGAAAAGGCTATATTGTAGAAAATACATATAAATTTTTAAGTAGCTCCGTTGGTTTGTAAAATTCAGCAAAGCAAAAACATCCACAATAACTGAGAGCGCTATTGCAGATTACTGAGATGGCAAAAATGGAGTATAAATAAGCAGACAACAAAGTAGCAAAGGTAATAAGTCACAGAATGCATTTACCACAACACTTAATTTGATTACTCCACTCACTGACTAATTACAATTTGTGTTAAGCCATTGCATAATAGGAATACCAAAATCCTAGCAAGCAACTAATTTTTTTTAATGATGGTAGAAGGTGTAATGAGTAGCTGAATCTGGATTACTGGGGCCCTAATTAGTTCTGTTTCTATTTATTGTTTGATGAGGTGGTGCTTTGACAGTTTGAATCTCATGAAGTTCTGTGAAAATATTTATTAGTGCAATTCATTTATGAGTCTTGAGTGTAGGAGTTCATAAGAAAATCAAATTCTGCTGAATGTAGTGTTTGGGGTTTTTTTCATCTGGTTTGTGGTTTTGGTCACAATGATGTATTTTTTCACTGGATTTTGTACATTTTATTTCATTTCAGAAATGTTATATGAGTGATAGCTCTTTAAAGAGCTATAGCTCTTTAACTTTCCTTAAGCTCAAGGAATACTACTTCAATGCTGCTTGTTTTCTTACTTAGTATTATTGTTCATGTCCATATTGATTGGTGTATGATTTAGACTTCATCAAGGGGGGAATATTTAAGCCTCAAAAATCAACTCTACAGGTTTGTTGTTTGTTTTACTAAAAAAAAAAAAGTCAATCAATTTCTGAAAAGTTTTAAGGGTGAATCCAGCCCAGTGGTTAGGTTACCTGAGATGGAGGAAATCTTACCGTGGGGTGGAACAGTTCTTGCCTAACACAAAAGAAGCAGCAGCAGAGGTAAGAGGAGGAAATTGTGTCATCCTGGCCTAAGAGGATTCCAGAGTCACTGTCCTCTGTGAGATTTAAGCTTGAAGGTATGTTTGTATGTGGACTGCTCTCCTGAACATCACAGCTCATCCTAAGAGTCTGGCAGGGGAACAAATAGAAGAGGCACGCTTTTAAAGTGAACAGGGTCCACTGATACAGTAAATGGAGTTTGATCAGTTCTGGTTTGAACAGTATAATATTTAACTCATCTCTCAAAATACAAACAAAATTAATTTACCTGCTACCGTACTGCAGGACTCCAAGTCGTATAGAAGGTCTATACACTGAAATTAGTGCTTTAGACAGTAATTGTAAATACATATCAAGCCACTGAATTCTGTGAGTGAAATACAGTGCTTGCAACAGCCTAGGTAATGAAGCAGCTGTATTCTGTAGGAAGGCTACTTCTCTCGCTATTGTTCTCTCTCTTTGAGACAATGATTTTCTGGGGGGGCTTGAGACTCTATTAAACATGCTGCATTTTGAACCTGAGACAGACTGCGGGACATAAGGTGCTGAACAGAGTGTTAAGGAAGAAGCCGCTGCCCGAGCACTCGCACGCCGAGGCAGGAGTCGCACACTCACCATCCGAGACTTCAACCGCTCGGGCCGGGGTCCCTTTGCAGCGGGTGGCTCCAGCGAGCCGGCGGTGCCGCTTCGACTCCTCGCGCACACACGCTCACTCTCGGGTGCTTCCTCTTCCCTCAGGCTCAACCCTAGGTTTCCCAAAGCAGAATCTCCAACACGGCGTATGCCAGATGAATTTATTAGGTGGTACAGCGGTGCAGAACCGCTCGAGCTGGGTGCCTCCGGAGAGCGACCCTGAACTAAAAAATGTCTGGCAATTATATGCTTACGGTCTGAGTTCCCCTTCCCTCGTGAGACGGTTCGGTCCAATAGTAGTATTTGGGTCTGGGGTCTCTTTGTCCCTCACTGGATCCATTCACTCTCTCCAGGCGGGCCATTCTTTTTCTTTTCTCGAGGAGGCAACTTCTGCTGATGGATGTGACTATCTTACCTTTCTAATTTACACTGGTTTCGGGGCCTCCCCTCACATAACTGAGCGAGAGTTCAGTATAAGTCCATCAGCATCGAAGTGAAAGATCACAGCTTGTGGACTAAGGCTTTTTATTAATGCTGTACAATGGATTCCGTCTGAACTAGGAAGTGACTCCTATAACACAGAGATGCATATTAACTACCCCCATAAAATATCCAGTTCTTTTGAGGGGATAGCTCCTTTATAGTGTTTAGGATTGTCCTGAGACTTTTTCCTCAATGAAGTGTGGGCAGTGACAGACCACTTCTGATAAACATCTAATTTTTGCTGCTGCTTTTTCTTCCAACTTCTGAGCTAGAAGAATGATACTGGGAAGGGGAATTATGTGTCACACTGGGCCCTTGGGGTCTGTCAGAGAAGCTAGCAGTGGCTTGTTCTTCCTTCCAAAGGACAGGATTAGGAGGGATGTGGGCAGAGAAGTGGCTTCTTGTTGTGTCGTCATTGTCCCTAGTCTAGTTGGAACAATACAGTGCAAAAATCACAGGATGTAGCCAAGGGTACATATTTTCAAAAGGGTTATATCTAGCCCCAGCCCTCTCAGTTGAACAAGCCAGAAGTTGAACATCCTGCATTAGATCCAGCCTGTTTGAGTTGTAAGATATGCTGTAAGGTTTATCTGCTCATTCAGTTCCCTGAGCAATGCCCATTGCTTATGGCAGGTTGTTCTTTGCTTGGGAGGAGCAGTAAGATTACGGGGAGAGACGCTGTGGTCTGACAGAATGAATTAGTATTGAATTAATAAATGAGGACTGAAAAGCTCATGAATATAATCTTTTCTCCTCCCTTACTCTTTCCAAGATGTCTGCTGTTGGGGGTTTATTAGCAGGTATATATTTTTTAAATGTCTTCAGGTCAGAGTTAAAAGGAGAGGCTTCTGGAAGAACCATCTGTGATGTATAAACCCAGCCTTGGATGTCAAATATAAAAATGATATTTATCATCTACAATTGAGGGATGCTTAATATTGGTATCTCAGTTTGAAGCTTTAATTTGGCTTAAGTCTATTTACCAGGCTTGTAATAGGATATATTATTTTGACCTTTATTTTTTTGGTGGTGATTTTTTTTTTTTCCACTTGGAAAACCCCCAAATTCAGCAAGTTCCAGTGTGGTCTCTACAGTGATGTGTCTGAAATTAGAATTTCCTTTTATCTTTTTTTTTCCTTCCTATCTAAACATAACTGTTAAAATTAAGTGCTTCTACATTGTCTTGTGGTTTTGTGCTCTGCTGAGTAAGGACAATTTTATTACCAAAGTGACATAACCTATTAGATTCTCCTCTGCTTTTATCAATCTGATTTTAAAGTTTCATATTATTTTGAGTCCTGTTGGCTTTGCTTTTACTTAAATCATGTTGGTCTGCCATTCCCTTAGGAGAAATTTGAAAGCTGACTTTGTCCAGTCACTTACATTGTTCCAAACCCATCCATGTTGTTGAGACCTAGCTCTGTTGCAGCATGATCTACAGGGTCCTTGTTAGGCAGAGAAATGTACTGATTTAGTGTATGTCAGTGTGAATTGCATTCAAGGAGTCCAGACTTCTACTGTACGTAAACCATGAATTTTTTCCACGGCTGTACCTTCACCCTGTGTTCTTGTGTCAGCCTTCAGATCACAGGGCAGCCATGAGCCTCCCCCAGCTCCCTCTTGTGCCTGTCACAGGATTGTCTCCTGGCTCTTTATGAACTACATCAGCATTTGGCTGAGCTTCAGATCTGTTTTTTGACATTTTTCTCTAGTTTAATTCCTTGTTTATTTGCTATCTGAATATTTTTTTAAAAAAGAAAGAAAAAAGGTAAGAGGTTGACGGGGAGGAAACATCATGGGAGAACAGAGTTCTTGGCATCAAAACTAGAAAGTGAATATTCGTAGCCATTTGCTATGTGTGAAAGACTGTGAGTTCTCTGGTTAAAGTCTGCTGCTTTTGACAGCCACTTAATGTGAGATCCACATTGATGCATATTTTAGAGGAAAAGCTTAAAAAGAAAGAGTGCACTACTTTCATGATTATCAACTGACTTTTTCAGATGCTGAAACCACAACCTTCTCTCCACTCTTGACTGTTGGGGTCTTCATCTTGAAGGATGATTCAAATTTACAGTCTTCAAACAGCAAGGGGGAGCTGAGGGAGGATTGCCTGTTACAGGATTCAAGAGATAGGACCCCCCTGGAGACACTTGCTGTTTCAAAGCCTTCTTTAACCTGAAACACGTGGGATTCATCCCCAACTTAGGCAAGAGCTGCACCGCTGGCATCCTTTCAGAATACTACCATTATTGTGGTATAGTGGCTGTTCTTCTCAGTCGATTAGTGGTGTGTTGTGCATAGCATCCCATCTAATCTTGAGATTATGTAGTGTAGAGATTATATAGTTAACGGAGGAACAATTTATGTACTTGAGAATGGATACTCAAGAATGATCCTCCTTGGGCCCAGGTTGCCTCTGAGAACGCAGCCTGGCTTTTATTTTGTATCCTAAAAAAAGAGATGCTAAGCCTGTTTCCAGTAACCAGAGACTTCACTGAGTATGCAGCACTCAGCTTCTTCAGTACAGTATTATATCTACATAATCTCTGTACTAATTCACTGGATCTATTGTTTAGCAAAGCTGTTTTTCAGGATGCGGATACTCTCAGAATAGGAAACCCCCCCATGATCATTTAAGGGAATGTACACACTGAAGTATAATAATGTGCTGAATCTCATGTTTCTCTTACGTGTTGCTCTGCATCCACCTGACCTAAGTCAGTATGTGTCAACTTTCTACCAGATTTTACATTAAATGTTATTATACTGTCTTGAAGAAAAAGACAGTGAGCAGGTGAAACATCCTAGGTCCATGAAGAGAGATCCAAACCCTTCCTCCAGAATGCAGTGAACTAGCAGTCAGACACCCCTTTCACCGCCTGAAATCTGAGTTGTGACGTGGTGGTTCTCACACGCTCAGTGGTTTGGCAGTGTTACCAAATGTTTATTTGACAGTGTTCCCTGCTCTCAGAAACAACAAAAGAGACTTATTTTTCCCTTGCTCGTATTTTTTTCAACGATCATGTTCATTGTCTTCATCTGACGCTTGTTTCTTCAGAGACATCAGAGGGGGTATGGTGGGTTGACCCCTGCCAGCAGCTAAGCTCCACCCAGCCACTTGCGCTCCCATAGGGCAGAGAATAGGGGTAGCAAAAGCAAGAAAACTCATGGATAAAGACAGTTTAATACGTGAATGAAAGAGGAAAAAAAGAGGCAATGCAAAGGCAACCATTCACCACCTACCAATGCCCAGCCAGTCTCCAAGCGATGGCTGTCTCCCAGACCAACACCCCCAAGCTGACGCGTTTTTTATTGCTGAGCAGGAGGTTATACGGCACGCGACACCCCTTTGCTCGGCTTGGGTCAGTTGTCCTGGCAGGGTCCCCTCCCAGCTTCTCGCCCACCCCTGGCCTGCTTACTGGGGGCAGAGTGGGGGAAAGAGAAAAGAGAAGGCCCTGGCACTGTGCCGGTACTGCTCAGCAATAGCCAAAACACTGTCACAAATCCAAAACATGGCACCATGTGGGCTGCTGCAAAGAAAATTAACTCCATCCCAGCCAGACCCAGTACAGGGCAGGGCCAGAAAACCAACTGCTAATGATCATCGATAAATTTAAATTTTTGTATTCAGGAAAAGAAATCTGTAAAGCCTAAGAAATTCTTGTTTACTTGAACCAGCACCACATAAAATCCGTGCCATTTCTGAGTGGCAGTGTGTCGACTGGAGCAGAGCCTTCCTCTTCCCCAGTAGCACTGTGTCATTTCTCAGGCTGATTGTGCTTACAGCCAGCAGCCCTTCACATGCATGTGTGTTGGCTGCTTATTTAAGGCTGATGTTCCCATCACTAAACTTTAGCAGTTGAGTGGCAGCTTCTGTGTCAGAGCCTTAAGTTTCGGTATAGCTGTGTGAGTTTGGTGTCTGGGCTCTGGTGGGTCCCAGTGGAGATCTGTCACTGCTGCCCGGGGGGTTCGGAGTGTGATTCAGCTAATCAAATGTAGGTGCCTGCTCTTGGGGGCAAGAGCGGCTCTCAAGGCTTCGCTCAGTTTAGTGACTTGATCTCCATCGACTGCAGCGCAAGCGCAGGCACTGACGTTGTCGGTTTCTAACATCAGGTGCCCAAATCTAAATCCAGATACCAGCCCCAGCCCTGGGCCTGAAATCGGTAGCCTGCACCTGGAGCTGTTTGAGATACCCCAGGGTATTCTGCCTTGCCTCCAGCTGCCAGGCCAGAGGGGCCTGGCTCTTCCATAGGTTGTGCATCGTATCTGCCAACCACGTGAGTGTCTTACATACCCATGAATGTCTGAAGTGGCACTTGGTGTCTGGGCAGCTGAACTGAGCCCCTGGTAGAGCCTCAGATACCGACAAGTGTGATAATCCATGTTTTCTTCATAGTAAGTATAAAGAAATAGATCTTGATGTTTCAAGTTTTCTGTGGCCTGCAAGTACCTGTTTATTGGCATCGAATGTGAGTTTTCTAGAGGTAGAGGTTATCGAAACTGAGACATGTAAAGTGAGGTGAACACTTCTACAAAGTCACATGCCCTTCTACAAAGGGTCCAGTAATTTCTATGCGTGTTTCTTTGGTCTTTTTAAACCTGCTTTCTTAGAGTATTATGTATTTTTATACATTATTTAACAGCTGGAATACATACTCCCTTTTTATTTGTAAGACACATTGACATACTTGTCGGTTGCACAGCAACATCTTATAAGTATCTTCTTTTCATGACAACTGCTTTTTATGATTTCTGTGTAGGAGTGCTGGCTCCTGTATTTTCCAGATGAAAGTTGAGATGATGCCCTTATGTATAGACAGTAAAGGGATGCGAAAACTTTAGATTAATATTCAAAATTCTTCTTTTATGCTGAGTGTACAGTAAGTTTATTATAGAATCATAGAATCATTTAGGTTGGAAAAGACCTCTAAGATCATCGTAAACCAATCGTAAACCTTTACATTTATTAATGTATTATTTATTATCTTATCATCTTTGTAGATGCAGACATATCCACTTTCTTGCACACCAGGGGATAGATAAGCTATGTCAACCTACTGGATCCTTTACGCTTCCAGTTTATGTGATCTGGTGGAAGGCCATACCCGCGTAACTATTGAAGCAAGCATCAGATGCAGGCTTGCTCTGAGGGAAATGGTTTGTGGCAGGTTGCTGTCTGGAGCAATTTCATTTGAGAGAATGGTTCTGGGGGCTACAGAGCCGACTCCCTGGATGACCTGTGCAGAAATGCTCACCAGCATGCAGTTTTTTAAATATTTCATACTGTTTATGAAGGTCTAAAATACAGAGAAAGATGGCAAGAAAACGCAAGAAGTGCTTGTGGGGCTTTGTAGGAAGATTTTCACCCTTGGATGAGCAGCTGTTATAAAGTGATAACTTATCTTATTGAATGTTCTTCTTTTCAGCCAAGGAGTATTGCAAAGTGATATTTCCATATGAAGCACAGAATGATGATGAACTCACAATCCGAGAAGGTGATGTCGTCACACTTATCAGTAAGGTAAAAGCAATATTTTTCTCCTATAAGCAGTAATTCGCTTTTTAAAGTTGACATAATTCAATTGCCGTAAAATGCCTATTCGTGCCTTTTACAGTGTCCTTCCTAAAACAATGCTAGTTTGACATAGACTTCAGAAAGCCCTACATCTCCCTTCCTCTTGTGCTTTACAGCCTTACCTTGATAACATTAAGTGAGGAACAGCAGACATGTTCTCCAGAGTCCACAAGTTTATGCAAATAATTTTAATTTGAATCTGCTGACAGATGTACATAAATTGTAAATTGATCCCTGTAACACCATAAAAGCAGAGAGAATAAACTGGAAGACTCAGGAAAGCAGCAGCTTTGAACATCTCTGTTAGGTGTGTGAGTTATCTTTCTTGTAGGAATTGTGAATTAGATTTTTTGGGTTAGATGGAGATAATGTGCCTAAATTAGCTTAATGAACTAACCACTTATTTAAGATGTAGCCACCCTTAACACTCTGGTAAAGCAGAAAAAGATGATAAAACAAATTAAATTAAATAATTTTAGATCCGTGTTCTTTTCTTTAAAATTACTTGAAATGATTCAAGATTAGAAAGGAAAATCTAGTGCCCGGATTTATACTAAATCTCCAAAAACTCTACAGTTAAGATGGTGAGTTAGCAGTTGGTTTTCTTTTAGAAGAGCTGTGCACCATGTTTCAAAGAGTGGATTATAGTTTAGGTGCAGTTAATTTTCTGCTCTTGTTTAAAGACTTTACAGTTTGTTTAAATGTTTTTGACTGCTGCATTTGAGTATTTGGGGAAAAAAGAGCTGCAAACTAGAAAATGGTGTGTATTTTGCATGATGAAGATAATTGTAATGATGTGCACAGTAGTGCTGCTGTTGTTTGTGCTTATAGGAAAGTAAAAGAATGAATTCTATAACTGATAATTTTCATAAGAAATTTTTACTGGAATGAGCAATTTGGCACCAGGACAGAACAAAAACAGAATCCTTGGGAAGTACATGTGGGACAGTGTTTACTATGTACTAAAGCCATTTGCGATCCTAGAGGACCTCTTCTTTGTCCTGAAGCATATACATGTAACCAAGGCAAAATGATCAGACTTTTGGCAGGAAGAGAAACTGCAAATTTAAAAAAATAAATTGTGTACATTAAATATCCTGTAATGAATTGCCCTCAGTAACTTTTTTTTTATCTTCTCTTGAAAACTAGTTTGGCTTCACCTGATTTAGAATGTTCTTGTGCAAGTATTTAATAGTGCCTCTGATCATGGAAATGGCTTTTAAGATGTTGTTCCTGTTCACTTTACGCTTTATTGACCAGGTTGATTCAACTCTCTGAGATGGCTGGTCTCCAGGTGGAGCTGTGTTCTTCAGTATACATAGATAAAGGGACAATTACTTTACTGAGATTTCAATATGAGATTTCATTTGCTTGCTTTTCCCCATTTTCTTCTTCTTGCTGCCTCTGCCCCCACAATGGGAGGATATTTGTCTTTTATAATAACTGAACTGATGATCTGACTGGATTGATCAGTTTTCCCAACCATGCAGTGAGCAGTTTGTCAGTATATACTGCAGTATATCCCCCTGACTTTCTACTCTCCAGCCTGATGGTATCAAGCCAGTGCAGACATTTTATTCAATTTTCTTCTTTCTTCTGTGGTATGTCACATGTTTATGAACAATTACATAAACCCATGCCTCTAGAGAGTGGGGGATCTCAATGCAAAAAAGCTTGGCATTTCTCCTTGGATGCTTTTTTATGCTGTGTCTGAATTAATCTGAGATACTGAAGAAACAGTGCTTAACAAGCAGTCACTTTGCAATCCTTTTGAGGTTTGCAGACCTCACTGCAGACAGGCTTGTGGGTTTGTTTATCTGTTTTTAACAACTAGTTTAAGAAGTAAAATTCAAGCCATGTTGTGGTCAAATTCAAGGATGTCAGGGTCTTTGCTGTAGAGTTCTGAAAACAGCATTAGGCAAAATTTATTCTTCTCAATTACCTAGACCCAAGGAGAGAAGATTGTTACTTTTACAGAAAGAGATGGGTGTCGTACCACTTCCTACAACCACAGATGCCTTATCATAAAATAATGTATTTTGTTGAAATCACTAAAATCAGAAAGTTATATGAATTCTCAGAATTAAAAGCCCCCCCTTCCAGGCTATCTATTCTCACAGTCACATCTATAGGAATGTTGAAGACTCACAATTTTAACTCATACTGAATTTGCATTTAATTGAAGACAACAGCATTAGTGAGAATATGTGGAAGTGGCTGAAGTAGTGAGGAGTGAGTGATACAGGAACGGGAGAGAAATCTCGTGAAAATAATGCAAAATGCGTTACAAGAATCTTAAAAGCATGAAGATGAGATAGCACTTGATAGGTGCTAAGAGGAAGGGCAATGACTTAAATGAGCTAAATGGTAAGTTACTAGAAGAGCCTGTGTATTTATGCATGCACATGTGAGAATATGTGTGTGAGGAAGCTGCTAGTCTGGTGTTAATTTTTAAATGCAAAATTCAAAATCACCATTTTAACAGTGACCCTGCAGATAAAAGGGATAAGAGTATATCAGGTTTCTCTCTTTTTTCCCACTAAATTAGTTATAAAAGCCCCCTTGTCAAATCTATCTAATATAAAGAACAAACCAATATTTTTTTTATCATGGCCTTTGCAGAATCTGTTTCAAGTTCTCACTCTGTTTTGATGGATGTTGAGATCTTGAATCAAAAGTTGATCAGACCTTTCCTATCGGCTTCTATGGTAAGGGAATTTGATTATCTGAGTTTTGTTATGCAATAACCAAAGAATACTTTGAACAGATTTGCTGAATCACAAATGACTTCCTTAGTCAATTGGAGAATGTGCTGATGAGTTTTATTTAAGCACTGAAGTGAGTCAGTAGAGGCTGAAAATTTACTGGTCAGAACGGTATGTATTTTGGGAGATACAAGAGGAAGGATGTCATTATGCAAGACTGATAGTCAAAAACAATTGCCTGTTAAACAGCATACTGAGTCATTTTTCAATGAACTGCATAGGCCTAAATCATGGAAAAGATACACTATGAGATAGACCCCAAATATATGGCAGTAACAGTTGTTTTCTCATAGATTAAAATTTACTTTAAAAACTAGAAGAAAAGGAGAAACTAACTTCACATAAATGTATTCCAGAAATTTCTGGAAAAGGTTTTTCTCTCGTCCCTTTACCCAGTGAAGCAAATACCCTTGGAGATACATAGAAAATATTTTATTTATTAATTACTTGAAATTAAAGGGGACAAATGGTAGATAATATTGCTCAGAATTCTAAAGGAAGGTGAAAACTTCATGTTCAAGGCAAGAAAATGGTATACCTGGTATCTTTGCTTTGCAAAAAGAGGTCTAAGAAAAATACACCTTTGGAAGAAAGAGAACAAAAAGCAAAATACAGTAATTTTACTACTTGTGCAATTTGATGATAAGATATGTTCGTAAGCTGAAAAGGTGTGAATGGCAACAGGCCATGAGATTGACCCGGTAGGTTATTCTTTGTAATGTCAAACATCTGTGTTCCTTAGGTAGTTTTCTTAGTGTCTTCAAAATGTTCCTGACACATTTGAATAAGGACAAGAACACTGGTAGCGGTGTCTGAAGGACAATGGCAAATAGGTGTTTTATCATGCTCAGGTATTGATTTTTGGAGATTGTATTTGTAACAAAGAGTCACTTTTAAGCAAAAGAAGATTCACGTGACATTTTCAACTCTCATCTTGAAAATCTGTTAGGAATTTTCATTCCAGCACTTTTAGGCATAGCTACTGTAGGCTAATTAATAGAAACTCTTCATGCAAGCACTAAAAATTTCTTAGTAGCTCTAATAAATTCTGACAAAATGCATAGGATTCTGGAAATTTCACTGGCATACAGAAAATGACCTGTGTGAGAAATTGATAGTAATAGCTAAATAATTTCAAAGCAAATACATCAAGCACACACCGGCAGCTGTGCACTCATTTGAAAGCAGTTTTTCTTGCAAGAGTGTGAAGGATTTCATTGCGCTACATCAATCTACCTGAGCTCTAGGCAGTAAAGACCAGTTTGTTCCCAAGAATGCAAATGATCTGGATAAATAAAATTAACTACTTCAAAAATCATTGCAAATAATATTGTTATTTCATAATGTCACGTTTTCACTTTGCAGGAACTGCTCTGTGCATTCGTCCATGTTAGAGTATGGAATCTGTCCTCAGGCGGAGCGCTTAATGTTTTCCAATTCTTAGGCTAGTTGTTAGGCACTTAATTTCACCCTCTCTCTGTTTATAGACAGTTACCCGAGTATGGCCCTTTTGCCAAAATAATTCTGCTGGTTTTCTCTGTTACGACACCTTTAAATGCTCATCCTGGTGCAGGAGGTAATGGTCCAGAGCACTTTCTTTAGCTGAGCGATTGCCAGGGAGAATTCGGCTGGGTAGGGTTGTGAAGGAAAACAGCTGCTCAAACGGATGCAAGGGGCTCCTAAAGGGATGAAATTAGTAAGTGCTATGTACAAGAGTCTTGCCAGTGAGTTGAGGCCATGAGCAGGGGAAGGAGCAGGAACCAGACAGCATGATAGAGGACACTAGCTGATACTTAACTGAACATTTTGCTGAGTTGTGGTGTCACTAGGGTTGAAACCTGCCTGTGGCCTGCATTTGTTTCTACGGGGATATTTTCCATTGCTGAATTTTTCTGTACGCTTTTAATTGCAAACAGCACAGACGACACCAAGTTGGGTGGGAGTGTTGATCTGCTGGAGGTCAGGAGGGCTCTGCAGAGGGATCTGGACAGGCTGGATCGATGGGCTGGGGTCAATTGTATAAGGTTCAACAAGGCCAAGTGCCGGGTCCTGCAGCTGGGTCACAACAACCCCATGCAACGCTACAGGCTTGGGGAGGAGTGGCTGGAGAGCTGCCCGGTGGAAAAGGACCTGGGGGTGCTGGTTGACAGCCGGCTGAACATGAGCCAGCAGTGTGCCCAGGTGGCCAAGAAGGCCAACAGCATCCTGGCCTGTATCAGAAATCGTGTGGCCAGCAGGAGTAGGGAAGTGATCGTGCCCCTGTACTCGGCACTGGTGAGGCCGCACCTTGAATCCTGTGTTCAGTTTTGGGCCCCTCACTACAAGAAGGACATTGAGGTGCTGGAGCGTGTCCAGAGAAGGGCAACGAAGCTGGTGAGGGGTCTGGAGAACAAGTCTTCTGAGGAGAGGCTGGGGTTACTTAGTCTGGAGAAGAGGAGGCTGAGGGGAGACCTTATCGCTCTCTACAACTACGTGAAAGGAGGTTGCAGTGAGGTGGATGTTGATCTCTTCTCCCAAATAACAAGCGATAGCACAAGAGGAAATGGCCTCAAGTTGCAGCAGGGGAGGTTTACACTGGATACTAGGAGAAATGTCTTTACTGAGAGAGTGGTCAAACATTGCAACAGGCTCCCCAGGGAGGTGGTGGAGTCACCATCACTGGAAGTGTTCAAAAAACGTGTGGATGTGGCACTTCAGGACATGGTTTAGTGGGCATGGTGGTGTTGGGTTGACGATTGGACTTGATGATCTTAAAAGTTTTTTCAACCTTAATGATTCTGTGATTCTGTGGTTTTACAACCCTTGGTTATAGAAATATGTGGAGGAATTAGAAGACTCTCAGTTTTTCTTTCCGTATGAGCAACTAGGTAGACAGTAGCACTCATTTTTCCATATGTAAGATGAATTTTTTGGTATTTTCCACTCTATGGGTAAAAAAAAAGAGTGATAATATTTGAGGTCACTAAAAATAAAGCTAATTGATCAAGAAAACAGAAATTTTCAAAGCAGGAGTATGGTAGCTTAAGGTTGTCTCTTTCAAAAGAAGGGAAGAAGTTAGTCATATTTCAATTAATTCAATTAGTTCAATTAATTTTGTTTTTCCTTGATTGATAGCTAAAAGCTTTTATCTCATTTTTAGAAATGAGTTTACTAATATAATGATATAAAAAATAAGGTTATGCAGGGGAAGATACATGATCTGGTGTATTAAAAGATAAAAATGGCTTTCTGTCAGAGCAACACAGTGGATTTTTGTTGACACTAAATATGTGGTCATGCAGATGCCCCTATTTAGGTTTTTAATACAAGATATTTTGAGCATATGTACCTTTTGCAACAATCTTGCATACAGAAACTGAAAGGAATATAGTAAATAAACATCAAATAATGTCCAGCTTTAAGAAAGCTTTTCTGATAGCTTTAAGACAGTTTTTCTGATGTTCTGTTTTTAAAGAATAGCATGAGAGCAATAAAGGAACTTACTGCTTGCCTTTGGAAATAAGTAGATATTTCCCTCAGAGAAAACAATACCATAAGGGATCTCAGCGCATGCCCTTTTCGCTCCTGAAATAACCATGAATTATTCAACACATCTTTGGCCAGACCTAATAACCATACCTGACCTGCTTTCTGTGTTCCTTGCCCCCTATGCCCTGCTCAGCACCAGTTTTTCCCCCCAAGACATCCCACCTCCCGAGCTGATTGAGAAACCTGCTCATACCAAAGCTGCAGATTTAATACAAGAAATTACTTTGCGAAGTGTGCATGCAGAGGGTGCACTTTCACATGATTGATGGTAGGTGGCTGCTGAAAGGGATGGTTCTGCTCCTGTCCTCTTGCCTTGCATCTGGCAACCTTGGCCACAGGACACGCAGGGACACGTGAGTAGGAAAGGGTGATACAAGGAACGGGATTGCCCCTGCAGTCAGAGCCTGCCAAGAGAGTGGCTTAGCGGTAGGGTCACTTTTCCCTCTCCTGAAACTTTCCCCTGAAAGTTTTGACCTAATGGGAATAATAGTGTTTGGATTTTTGCTGGGCTTCAAGCCACGATGGCGTGCAGGATGGTAACTGGAGTAGGTCCTGCAGAACGAGACCCTTTTGACATACCGCTAATGTGTGTGGCCAGTGCATGGGGTAAAATTTGTGTCATTGCATAGAAGCATGCGTTTTTCCTCATGAGTGATATAAAGCAGTTATATAAAACTGGTGGGGACACCGATGATCAAACAAACATGTTTGTTTTCTAAAATGGCTTGTTATACACAGTAAGTTATAGGGAAAACAGACTTTGAGTAATTGTCCTGTTTTTCTTCTTGCCTGAGCTTTGTCCTTGGCCAAGACAATAAATTTTTAACTTACTCGTAGCTTGCGCCATTTCTTTGCTGCTGTGATTAGAAATGGGGCATTAAGGTCTGTGTAGAGATAAAGTCCAACAATATGTTTAATAAGGTACCAGGTGCAGCTTGCATTTCACTGGTATCTTTAGAAATATTACTGAAACCCAAATGTTTGAGCTGAGCACTTAAATAAACAGTGATGCCTGAGATTAGTACAGGGGAGAGGGGAGCAGCCAGCACTTGAATGTTCTTCTTGTTAGTATATTCATAATATTTTATTTTTTTAAAGTATGCACTGAAGTTCTCTTTTCCTGATCTTGTTATCACTGACTGCAGTGCTACAGCAGTGCCTTCAGAGGAGAGGTTTCTGTTGTTCCTGGCAAGTCCCAGATTTGAATTTTGACAAATGGAAGTTCATGCCAAGCTATGTAGGTGAAGTGGCAGGTTTCCCCATGTATGCAATGCTTCAAGATTTGCATCATTTGAAAAGAGTTAGGTTGATTTGTAAGTATGTTTAATACAGCCAAGCTAATCTAAAAAGGTGACATATTTTAAGATAAAAAATGAAAGCTTTTTTTTTCCTGCCCTGTGCTTACAAAAGATATCACTGAAATGCTGAGGCATCTGGAAAACGGTGATTATTGCTCACAGTGTGGGCTTTAGACTCACTGCTTAGCTTAATCCTTTCTTTTATCCTGAATGTTGGGTTCACCTGCTGGTTTGATGGGATTATCTGAAGTCCAACCTTTTCAGGTTAGGGAGATCTGTTTAAAGGAAAAGTAAAAATGCACATATAGTGCCAAGTAATTAGTAATTCTAATTAGGACCCTCGTCGTAAGATGTCTGTGATGTAAATAGTAATAACATTAAATAATCCTCAAATGTTTAGTTCTATGTTTTTATAATATTTCTAAATGCAGAAAATTTAATTATTCTAAAGTACATATTATATTATGTAAATTACATATTTTAATTGTGTAAATATTATATCTTTGCTCATCAGAGGCGTAAATTATGTCTGTTACCAGCACCACCTTTCATGTTTGTCTTGGCTAATTTAGTTTTAATTTGAGTATTGGAGTGCTAGGGTTTTATGACGTGGAACAGATTTATTTCTCCCTAATATTCTGCTGACTGAACATTGCCAGTGAAGTGAATCCCCAGAATAAATTGTTTTGTTCAATGAGCAATGTAATTTTTCCTGTTTGTACAAATATTTCATCAAAGCATTTCAGCTTCATTACTGATTAAACTATTTACTCACAGAGTTTAAAGTCAAAAGGTTAGACCTAGCCTGAAACAGATTTAACAAGCAAAATATATCTGGTCTGCTAGATCTTCTACTCTAATGTCCTGGGTATTGCAGGTCATTTGTTATTCTGAGCCAGTTTCTTTTTTACAGGGCCCAATAACTTAGGCCAATTCTTGAACAGACTGTGTCTTCTAGAGAGGTATCTTCTTGTTGTGCCTTCCAGTAAAAAACACTGTCTGGAAAGAGTAGTGTAACCACAGCTGAAACAATGTCTGATTTCTGACAGTCTCTCCCATTTCCTTCCTTACAGTGTTGATGCAGTAAATTCTTAGTAGAGCCTTGGAGCTTACGGATAAAGAAAAATTTACCTGTTTGACTTCTTAAGCTTTAAAAGATGCAACTGGAGTTATGAGATGTAAGCTTCCCTACAGCTTGGGCATGAGAGCTTGGAAGGATCCATGCAGGATTTGGGGCTTTTGGGACATAGGCTGAGGACCTGAGCAGGATAAATCCCTGGGTTAGGGGCCAAACAGAGTGAGACTGGGAGGTTTCCTCTCATACTTTTCTTCCAATATTTCATAATCTGTGAGTATTTGCTAGAAAATGTACGTAAAGGGAAAACGGGTGTTCTCTAGGACTGCCTCAGAAGACTCATTTATTGGACTGTCTCTTTTATCTAAATTATCTTGGATTAGGTAGTTACAGAGAGATTCATTCTGCCTTATTGCCAGTTTGTAAAATGATGTTTCTGCCGAGGAGTACTTGATTACTAACCAGATGCTTTAAATCATAGCAATTTTCTTCAAAAGTATTTAAAAAAATTTGCACTTTACTGTAAAGTCTCAATCCCAGTAACTGAGCTTCATAAATAACAAAGCTTGATCATTTTGAATACAGTCTTACAGTCTTAAGTAGCACAAGGTGGGTGTAACGTAAGCCTCTGGAGGGATGCTTTCCTTCATTCATAGGTATTTTACCAAGTCTTACGAGAATTTATGAAGACTATAAAATCAATTATTTTCTGTCTTTTAAAAAAAATTGGATTTTGAGGATGATCTGTCTTGGTTTCAGCATCATGGTACTGAATGTAGTAAGAAATCTTAAAGAAACATTCCTGAATGTTATTGAACTGCTTTTTTCACCCAGCTTTAACATGATTTTGTTGTTTCCCCCCAAAGACAAGGTTGTATTAATAAAGATCTGATGCAGTGTGAGGTCAGGTTTTGTTCCTTTCAAAGCTATCAAAATAATGCTGATCTTTGACACATTTTCCCTGAAAATTTTCCACATATTTTTATATATTATATAAATATTCAGTAACAGCGTGGAAAAAAAAAAAAGTAGACATTTCCCCACACATTATTGCTTTTGCCCAGTGATGTCACACACCAACTTTAAAAATCACAGGGCCCATCCTGGGGCCTTCTCCAGCGTTCGTGTGAGTTGGGACCTCTTGGCCGCAGCGCTGCAGTCGAGCCTGGAGGCAGGCAGCAGCGCTGCCCCAGCGGTGCTCTGCGTGGGTGGGCTGAACGGCAGAGTGCTTGTCCTTCACGTTTGTCTTTCTGTGAGGCCTTTAATCCTCAAATACAGAAGCCTTGATATGTTACACCTCTGCGTGTACGGAGGATGTCTAGAAAAGTGCTATAGACGCATTTGTTCGCATTAAAGGTGGTTTGGTTTTTCTTTAAGTGATGGGGAGTGGGCTATCAGTTGTGGAAAGGCTGCTTGAGAGATGCTTGCAAGGAGGGTAGCAAGAATGTAACGTGCGGCTGCCAGCGTAGCAGAGCTGACACATGAAAGCTCTCAGTGCAAGTGCAAGAGGTATTCATGGCGTTCTGAATAATGCGATTTTACCAGCTTAACATTCTTCTTGATGAGAAACAACTTTACAAGGGCAGAAGGAAAACAGACATGTAATGAACACAACTGCCAGCTGCTGGGATTTTTTTTTTTTTTAATTATGCAAGGAACTACGTATTCTAGTGGAGATTTCTGTGAAACTCTGGTATCCTACCATGAAAATTTCGCTTTTTCAAACCTTGCACTGTTATAGTGTCTCTCAGTAATCTGAATAGTCTGAATATTTACTTTGTAAATTTAGCTTGCCAACTGTATATTTTAAGCTTAGTGATCTGTAAGTCTTAAATTAAAAAGATAACTTGCATAGGCCAGTTTTTTAGAAGATTTCTGTAAATTATGACTATGTGTACATCTACTGGCATGAGCAGAAAACTTGTTACTTGAGCATTCCAACGGTCTGCATACCACAGTACATGCTTCGCAGCTCCCTTTTCTGAGGATGTGCTTGTTCTTGGTTTTGGCATTGCTTTCTATCCTAGCTATAATGATGAAATCTGATTGATGAAATGTTTCTGATTCAAAAACTTTTCATCAGAAAAGCTGGGAATTGAGCAGTTGTTTTGATCTCTAAACCGTGGCTTCATGTTTTGATAGTATTACAAAGTAACAGCACGTTCAGCGGACCAGCCTAGCAGTGATCAGCTCCCTCGGAAAAACAGAAGTCCTATTTGCAGGTTAAAAGTTCAGCCTTTATTTCTTCAAGGGGTTACACAGCTGCAGCTATGGTCGTACATAGGAGAAAAAAGACATGCATAGATTGTTCCTTTGTTTTGGGGCCTTGGGGAATAGGAAAGACCTCTCATTTGCTTTTACCAGCTTTTACCTTCCCCTTTGCTAGGGATGTCTTGGAAGATAAGTTGGGGAGGGGAGAGAGGAACCTGGGGCCGTGGCACTCCCTGACATGAGCAGTCCTTCCAAAGGTAGCGAGAGACAAGGGAGCGGGCGCTGCCTTGAAGACCTGGTTGCTTGGGAGGAAAAGGCAGGAAACATCCTTGCCCCTAAAATAAATGAGAAACACGGCCGAAGCAGTGGACACCTGCCTGCCAGTAAACCTGTTTCTGCATCTTTTGCAGCCCGAATATGCTCCCTGTGCGCTGCCGGCTGTGACGGTGCTGTACTTTGTGGAGTGACTGAGTAGGTTATTTAGGAAGCCCCTACCAGCCGTGCTCAGATGCCCTCAGGTTTCCTGGAGAGGTTGCTCAGCTGCTGGTAGCTTCCCAGTGAGCTATCTCCAAGCGTTTGCAGCTGGCTTCAGCGATGACCTGATGAAGTCCAGTGGGCTTCTGAACAAAGGCAAGAGAAAAATTGTCATTATAACTGAGCAGAGAGCCAAGTAGCCACTGTTTTTTTATTTAAGTGATTAAGAACAGTCTGTTAACACACAGTAACGCCCCTGTAAGTGGATTGAAGAAAAAATAAAAAAATAAAGCATAGTAGTTGGAAGAAAATATAGTTTGGCGCATGTCCGACATTTAAATTATAGTACTTTTGTATGCTTTATTCACTGCTAGCAAAATAATGAAAAAAATCCACATAATGAGTTTTTATTATAAACATGTTCACAACCAGAATTGCTGCTTTTCATTTTCAGAGAAAATGTTGATTACCTTTGTGATCTTTTCATCTGACTTGGGCCTAGAGTGCAAGTACAGTAGCAGCATGGGCTAGGAATGAACCCATCTTTAATAACCAAGCCTGATTTTTAATAGAGAGAGCTTTACATAAAACCCCCCTCTATCTTTGGGATACATGGAACTCCTGCCCACTTGGAGCAGAGGGAGAGGCTGTGAAGCTGTGAACGTTTCCAGGAGGGAGCGTTCAGTCATGTTTGCGTGACAGGGCAATCTGTCACCGTCAGGCTCATAGCTGGGACACGGCTCAGCGTGACAGAGACATGTAACCTGCCAGGTATGATCTAGCGTCTTTTCATTTTGTGGTCTTGAAGGTGGTATCAGGTAGCAAAGCAGAGATTAAGTTAGTGGAGGACCGACAGCTCTGCCTTACCAACCTCCGTTGTCATCTCTTTTTACCAGCAAAGAAAACTAGCGATGGTGTTTGACTGAAGGGCAGTTTGTGTTCTTGTCTTGTGACCAGCTGTACTCCTGGGTTGGGAAGATGACCGGGGCTAGCATCTTCTCAGTAGTGTCTGTCTAGGTACAGCTGCTTCTGTGCAGTGAGTGGAGTATTTGTAAGACTACGTAGTATAAGGAGCCTTATGCTGGGGCTTTTTGTTCCGTCTCCAGCTGCTTCTGCTTTTTTATGGTTGGATTGAGGGCACCGAGGGGAGGAACAGCACGGTGTTTGTTCTAATGCAAGAGCAGTAGTTTCACTGCTAAGCTAAACTGTTAATATAGGATACTGTGTGCGTAAGAGACGAAGCAATGTCGTGATTCTTGCACCCAGAAGAGGAGGAAGCACAGCTCCAGTGTTCTATGGCTTTTCTTAGCCATTATGAGAGTGGCTACAGGATCACTGCGGTTGCTAAAAGGAGACTAAGTCCTGATTTTATGCTGTCAACCCTACTTATGTTTTTCACTACATTTCACTTACATTCAGTAACAGTACGAAAAATCTGGTGCTCCAAATGGAAACTGTCTTTGCCTGTATGTTAAAATATCTTTGCACAGCTTTTCTCTGGTCTCCAGTCATGCATCTCTCTCCCTGCTCTCCCTGCACCTCCCCCCTTCCCCTTTAGTCGCCACAGGCAGAGGTTTCAGAGCGGAGCTCTGTTCTCATCTTTCTTATCTTATCATTGGTGTGGGGTTTGTATTTTTTCTTCTACTCTCTTGTTTTAATATTCCCTCTGCAAAAAAAATGCCTGTTTTTTCCCGATTATTCCCTCTTACAATCCTCTTCACAGCTTGCGTGTCTCACTTCTAATTACATGAAGGGTAGTTCTTCTCCCTCTTATTCTTCATGTCAAGAAGAGGACTGATGTTTTTTAGTTCACCTGTGTATACCCCTAAAATTGTTGGCAACATGTTGACAAAAGCTAGTTGTATTCTGGTTTTCTGGTAGTTGCCATTTCTCGCAAGTTTACTCTTTGCTCTTGCAATATTTTTTCTGATGTACGTAAGAATTCCAGCTCAGGTTGACATTACATTTTGTGTAATATTTATTTCTTATAAAGTTTAAAAATTCCTCCTAGAAAATTCCTCAACACTTCTGTCTTTCTCATCCCTATGTTTTGTCCAATTCTTTACCGTGATATTTATCACAAAATGAGTGTTGCTAATAGATACAGTGTGTTCAGTTTATTACCATGTATTTGGGGTCTGCTGAGCTTGGAATTAGAATGGATGTTGATTCTGCCATAGAAGAGCTTTTCAATCCTTTCATTTTGCCTTTCCTCCCTCCTTTTACTTCATTCGCTAAAAAGGCATTTGAATTAAATTCATCAGAGACAGGATTTTGGAACTGCTTCACTGGAAATTAGGGTACAACCATGATTTGTGTTTCAATGAGAAAATGCTAAAATTTCCTGTACATTTTTGTTTTCTCTACTTCATGAATCTGCCTCTGCCTGAACAATGAACACAGGCTTGGCAACTAAAACTGGCAGTGGATTTCTGTAAGGTATTTGACTGCACTGTCACTGCAATGAGTACATGAGTATAGCCTCTTGAGTCAAGCTTTGGTAGGAGCTGATTTTTATAGTAGCTAAATGTTGGTCCAGCTACAACCTAACTTGCATGAACTCTAGTATCTATCAAACATAATTTCTACTTCTTTGCCATGCCTTACTTTTCAGTTTTGTAAATATTTTGTTTTCTGGGTTTTTTTCTTAAAATACGATGCATTTTTAGTAATTTAAATACTTTTTTTCATAGAACTTCTGGGATATTTCAGTGTCTGATTTTTGTCTTGTTTACATGGTAATGAGTCTGTCAGGATAATGTGGCGATAAAGCAGGGATCCACTGGGTTTGTTAATAAACTTTGGAATATTGATACTTGATTGTAATAGCTTGCCTGCTTTTATATGAAATCTGCATTTTGAAATTACAGCCGTTTTGCTGACCTTGAACACGTGAAGATATATTAAAAAAAATATGATTAGGATTGCATGGCTGATGGGGATCTAGAAGTATCGGTGTAGCTTTTGCTCAAAGTTCACAGGCAGCCACATTGTTTTTAATCATGTTGCCTTGATTGTGCCTCATAGCTCTATCATTTGTTAGTACATGAGGCAGCTTGTGCAGCTGTAATTTGGGGATCCTTGTATGGTGGTCAGTCTTGTGATGGAGATGTACCCGCTGCCAGCGTCGTATATGGGCTTCCAGAGCTTGCTGAGGCACAGCGAGCCTGCAGCTGTGGGTAGCAGGAGGGCACCGCCAGTAAGATTCTTCACCAGATCTCATCTGGAGCGTGTAATTTTGGAGATCGCTTTCTATCCTTTTGCTCAGTGACACAGAAGCCTCCTCTGGCAAATAAAGTAAATGAGGAAATTAAAGAGAGCCTGCTTAAAGATTTACTTACCGTATGACAATCCGGTGTGGCCATTGGCTGCATAAGCCTGACCTGGGGAGGAGAAAAAAGCAAACCCGCAGCTGTTTGGGATTAATGAACGTGTAACACAAACAGCGTCTTCATGAAAAAAAATGAGCTTTAGAAAAAGCATGGAATACAAAATTCATGTGTGTAATGAAATGAAGAAATAGGAGTAAGATTTGTGTTTCCTAACAGCATAAAAACATCTGACCTACAAAGAATGTATGTGATGTCGTGTGTTGTTTAGTCAGAATTATTAGCTAGCACTAAGCTGTGCTATCCGTCAAAGCACAAGCTTTTCATCTCTGGAAGCTTGAATGATTCCTAATATTTTTCAAAATCTAAATTGGGTCATAAATGTTTTGGCAATTTCAGATTAGCAGCATAGGGGGTGGAGGGCATTATAAAACATGGCATGTGATGGAACGGTTGAGTGCACTGATTACTAGGCTGTGGAAGTACATAGAGCCAAGTGGGAGGGCACCTTCACATCAGGGATGAGGGGTGCTGGCGCTGCAGTAAGAGTAAAATCCTGCACAGTGCCTGCCCGTGCAGTGCATGACTAGCTGATTATCTCGGTCCTTCATGGAGCCCTGTATTCATTCCCTCAGTGGATTTTTTGAAACCGTCAGCTAGTCGAGGATCAGCCTTGTTCACTAACAAAGGCTTGACAGTCTAACAGACCTGGAAAATACATCCCAAATAACGCCCGGGAAGGTCTAGAAAAGGTAAGTGTCCTTGGTGAAGGCCACCTAGCTAAAGAGAAGGGAGAAAAACACAGATTGAGCATGAGAGAAGATGACCCCAAAAGACTGAAAGGTTTGTTCAGTGCCTGCATTAGTAGATCAGGAATACATTACATCAGAGTAAAATACTGAGATAAGAAGGCAAAAAAAACAGCACAACTAAAGCATGATGCAAGAAACCAGGCTATTTAGCTTATCTATTTAGTTAGCACATGCTCTATCTCAGGAGCTGATGTGGACTAAATAAGCTAAATAAAAAGCCTAGAACATAAAAATAACTTTAAAAAAAATCCCAAAACATAAAAGCAATTATCATCTTTATTGCTAGTCTGTTTTCTCTCAAAAATCATCCAGTGTTTATGGATTATAACTTACAGAAAAATATCAAGAAGCAGAGTCATTGTGAACAATGTTTTTAAGAATTTTCTTGGTATTGAGTAGACCTCATTAAGTTAACTTGCAGTCTGCTGTCATCCCTGTGGCAGGATGGAAATGTAACAACGATAAGGCCATTTTGCATGCATGTATTATCATGCAATCTTTTATTGCCCATTCACATTCAGATTTTTTTAGTGGATCCTTTCCCCTATTTAAACTACTGTTTACTTCTTCTAGGCAAAGAAATACTCATTTTCTCTTATTTTCCCCCTCAGTACTTTTGTAGTGTGTGCATGCTGTGTAAGCATTTATCTTCAAAACTTGTCTAAGTTGTGAGGGTGTGATATGATGGTTCCTAGGCAAAGGATGAAATGAAGATTACAGTGGCTGTACTTTAAAGTCTTTGTTCATTTTGGATACTCACCTTGAAAAAAATTCAGATCTGTCTTTTAACAAATATTTAACATTATAATATTTAATATTTAACGTTTAGCAAATATTTAACATTATAGGGGAACATACCTGTTCCCCTGTACACATGGCTACAACAGTGACTGATTTGAGCATGTGACATTTTTAACCCTAGAGCTTTTACATGTACTGCACAACGGGTATGACTTCATAACCAAATTGTGCAGATAAATAGTGTTCAAGGCATGCACTTCCACTTGGTGTCTTTGAGGCTATTTTGTCACACCACAAGACTGTTAAGATTCCGGGCCCCTTGATGCAGCACTGTTTCTGGAAGGATGTTGCCTCATAGCATATATGAGGCTTGTAGAATTTGGCCTGTTTCGTTTGCATCTGTCCTATTTTTTTAGCTTTGTTCTCTGTGAAAACCTATATAATTACTTAGTGCATGTTGTTGCCTCTCCCTTTCCTAAACTACCAGCCCGCTCTTGCCTACTTTTCTTATATCCATACCCCCCTGTTCTGCTTGTCCCTATATTCTGGTGGTCCAGATGCACAGCTTTTTCACTCACTCTCACTGTACTGAAAAGCTAGAAGAGTCAGGTGGTTGTAATGAGCCAGCTTTGTACATTATCATGCTTTTTTCCACAGCCCAGATAAAGTCTTTACAGGAAAAGAACCACTCAGTTTCTGCAGCAGAGAGTGATGGAGAATCCTTACCGCAGGATGACCTGCAACAGTGACCGTGCCCCAAGCTAGAACTGTTAGACCTACATCAGTACACCAAACATTCAGAGAACACAGCTGCTGAATTTCAACTGACCTTTTCCGAACAGCGGTGAAATGTGATTTTTTGAAAAGCAAAAGTACTTTGTTAAACCTGGGAGAATTTCCACACAGTTGGATTAGAAATGTTAGGATAGGAACATCCAACATGTTGAACCCTTGAGCAGTTCCAGTGTGGCTCTGCTACCAGGACAGCTGGATATACCTGGCAGGTGCAGATGGTTTGGTCAGTCCAGATCTGTAGCTGTGAAAGTGGTGATGCCACAGGGATTGCTTAAGGCTGATGTTGCCAGATGATGTGGGATCCAAACTGTAAACCCAACCCTCTTTAGCCCTGGCTGTCATAGAACAGGGGGGGATCCCTGGTGAGTTTTTGTCATGTCCAACCCATGCACTGTTTGTGGGATTTCCCTTTCCCTCATGTCTCAGGTGTCTAATATTTACATGGCTCTGAGCTACATGAAGATCTAGGGCTACTGCTCAAGAGGGTAGAAAGGTTTGTCAGCCTGATGCTGAGCCAACTGCCAAAGTTGGCTGAAATGGTTTTAAGACGGAGCATACGATGGGTGACTTTCCCATAACTGTGTTTTGGAAAACAGCTGAACTGGTTCAGCTGCAGTTTTTGGAGAAGAAGATGGTGGAAAATCTCAACTGGAAGTGTTCTCTCTGGCAAACACAAAAATAACTAGACCATCCAGGACTTAAGGAACAATTTTAACCTTTTCTGAAATGGTTGTGGCTTCTGTTACTACTATTATTCATTACCGAAATAGCTGTACTATTTTTTCATCATTTAGACTCACTGATCTAGTAGTTCACTTACTGCAAGCATTTAGCTGCACATTGTTTTGCTACACACACTGCATTGTGTTGCTCAAAAATGCTGCAGAAAAAGGTGATGCTTGATATTAATCAAGGTGTGTAATGCCTTCTTACTTGGACTGTGATGAAATCTAATAATCTCAGAAGTAATTCTAATGTGTCAAGCTTTTCTTGAAAGTATGGGAAATAAAGGAGCTTTTTTACCTCCTGGGATATATGAAGTTTAATTAAGTTACTGTCTTTCTGGAAAATGAAGTCAGAGAGAAGTAGCCTCAGATGTGCTCAAAATGCTTACTGGTTTAATAGATCAAATGGTGAAACAGTGTTTTGCTTTAGACAGAGACATGCTTAAGCTCTTGCAGCATGTTTATCGTTCTTTCCTAGCTGCTCCATGAGATAATGTAAAGCAGGGTGATTACTGAAGTTTTTATCTGGCAGATTACCCTGTTAAACTGGCACTCTAGTAAATTGTCATGTTCTAGCAAAAAGGCAGGACGTTATGCAAAAGAGCATTTCAGCACACAAATCTGTTCAGCGAACAAGCACATTGTGGTTTTAATTTTATTTTACTGTTTTGTAGGATTGCATTGATGTTGGCTGGTGGGAAGGAGAACTCAATGGTAGGCGAGGTGTGTTTCCAGATAACTTTGTCAAGCTTCTTCCTTCCGATTTCGAAAAAGAGGTAAGCGATGTATTCTTTCATTTTCGCTTTAGAATACAGAATGAAAGTGGAGTTGAAAGGAATTCTCTTTTGGATATGTGATTTTGACAAAGTTTCACTTCTAACTTCATAACAAAAAAAGGGTAAAGAAAACAAATTTCTGGGTTACAAAACATCCATGAAGAGAACGTGTGGCACTCAAAGTCATATTACGAAGTTTCTCTGAAGGGTTTTGTTGGCCCATCCATTCAGTCCGCCTCCACTATGTTGCTCTGAAAGCCCTCTGTCCTGCATCATAAGTTTGAGAGAGAGAGGAACTGGAGGTCCCAGGGTAATTTGCTGAGTCAGGTGATACAATGATGACTGGAATTGTTAACTTTTCTCCATTGTTTTTGTGGTGGAATATGAAAAGTTAGTGTACCACCTGCATGCTGATTGACAGCAGTCAAGCACTCTTCCAGAACGAGAAGGGTGAAATTTTAACTGTGAGATTTGAAAGACAACAGTGAGCTTTTGGTGTCTCAGAGGCATGTTTCTTTACCTTTCTCAGAATTACTAGAAAAGAAGGTATAAAAATCTACGCAGAAGCTTTTTCACCTTTTATTTCTTTGAAAGAGACGGTGTTGTTATTTGCCAAACAATATTTAGAAATCCTGCAGTTTCCTGGGAGAGCTTCCTCCAAAAGTCCATTTCATTTTTAGGAACGTTTTCAGTCCTCACTGGTATATTACGAGCCTGCAGTCAGGCTTTTAATGAGTATTTCACAGTGACAACGTAAGCCTTCCGTGATAAAACTGAGACTTACTGACACTCAGCTTCAATCTTTGGCAATAAAATTGGATGCTGCAGGCAAAAATTAAATAACTTGGAAAGCTTAATAAAGCAACTATTAAACAACTCACAAAAGCTAACATGATAATTATTGAAAATGAAGGTAGAAGAGCAGCAAAAACTGTGTGAGATGAAAACGCAATTCCATAGCAGAGTAGATATCCTGGCTTTAGGCCTAGCAATAAAAGAAAGTGATTTCCAAAAGAGGCAGAAATCATAAACCTTAAGACATAGTGAGCCTGTTATAGAAGAAAAAAATTTTTACTCTTACGCATTTTTTCTGTGGTGAAACTTATTCAGTCTTTTTGAACTTCTAAATGAGATATCTTTAAGCAGAGGGGGATTCTTTAAAGTACGATGAATGTAACTTGTAGAATAAATTAAAAATTCAGACACTTAGAAACTGCAGCTAGGTTTGCTGTAAATGTGGAGAATAAAATTTTATTAGTTTTTAAAATGACACAGATCTGGTCACATGACTAAGTAACTGGTAGAACTCTAGGCTGTCTGTCTTTGCTTGAATCGGTGCTAAAAGGGAAGGAAATGGATAGTTTTCCAGTGGTTTTGTCAGGTATTTTCTGATGTGACCCAGAAAACTTGGATTCCATCCCATGGTCTGAAAGTTTTTGTTGCAGTAGTTCTTCTGCTTGTTGAACAAAAGCTTGGGATCTCCTCCCTTCTCCTTGTTCAGTCCCCAGTTTTCCAATCCTGATGCTTTTCCACACATGGCTATTTCTCCCAGACCTTTTCTATTCATTGCCTTGTCCCAGTCTCCAGCTCTCAGGTGGTCTTAATTACAGAATTTTCCCCTGAGCGCACTACCTGAGTCTAAATCACCATCTGGATTTACTTTCTGTCCCTACACCAAATTTCTTTATCCAGCTTATTTTCTTCTCCCCTCTCACTCTTTGTCCTTACTCTGTAGTTTTGTTTTCTTCTTGTCCAACCAATCCTGGTTTTCTTTCTGTTGGCTTCACTTCTAGTCTGTCTCCATCACCTTCTCAGTTATCTCATCCAGCTGCAGACCCTTGTAATTCCTCCTTGCTTCTCCATGTTTCCTTCCGCAGTCTTAAGGCTCCTTCATGCTAACTCCTTTCTGATCTTTGTCTCCCTTTTTGAAACAGTATATTTCACTCATCAGCTTCCAGTTAAAGCCACTTTGTCTAATGAACCACAGGATCCTGTCTCCTTTGTGTTTATCTACATCAGTGTTTTAGTTTTAATCAAGAGTGGGATTTGTAGTGAATGTCTCACTCGTCCATCTACATTTGCTATGCTTTCGTTTGCCTTGAAGACAAGTGTCAGGACAAAAACTAGACTCCTTTCAGATGAGAACTAAGCCAAAAGATGTGCTAAAGGAGTGCACCTCATATATTCCAGCTGCCGACGTATGGACAGTCAATGGGATCAGGCTCACACCGCTCCAGAATATGTGTATATTGTGCTGCTGGATGCTCAGCACCAACTATTTCACGCTGCAGCCATTGTCAACCAAAACCCCAATTGCTATCACAAGACATTCATTGTCCCCGTCTTCTTTCCTTTCCACATTTTCCTGCACTTTTCTGCATTTAAACCTTGAGCCATGTTGCCTAAATTCATGCAGAAGTGTCTCTCAGAGTATAAGGGACTCACTGTTCATGGACGATGGCCCACAGCAGCCAGGCTAGAGAAGATCATTCTGGGCTCCTGAGTTCTTGTCCACAGCTTTCTCAGGTTGATGACAGGAGGTGATGTGGTTAGGATAAGATGATAGGAGAAACCTGAGGTTTGCAGGATGGCAACTTTGGAGATGTAAGCTGTTAGGTTTACTCAATCTGTGCAAAACTGGTACTTTTTTTTTCTCCAGGGATAAATACATTTGGTAGATTTGAGAGGGGTTCCAAAGGAAGGGTGACCGGCAAGGACTCAGCCTTCACACAAAACCAGCTCCCTGTCAACATTCAGACTAAGACATGAGAGTTCTAGGGCAGAGGCAGAGCTAATTACTGCAAGTGGGCAAAACAATTGATCTCTCTTGAAAGTAGATGAGCCATTTGGCAGATATATAGAAAATAAGGGGGCGGGGAGGAGTAAACATGAGTTTGATAGAAAATATCAACCTAATTGGTTGGTTGAAGTTTGTCAAAGCTATGCATATCTGGAAACATCATCTTATTGGTAGTTCCACAAGGCAAATATACAGCGTTGCATAGCCAGCAGTGTAGTGACAGTGATTGCAATCAATCTGTAGCAAAGGAAATAAGGTCCTTCTCAGAAAAAAGGATATATGGACATATGAAGAAAAGAATTACTAATTTTTACTTAGGCTTTATTCTAAAGTTTGGTTTTTTTGAATAGTGAGCCTGAAGGTATGTCATTTGATCTGGCGTGGCTCCATTTATTTTTGTATTCATTCCAAGATATATATGGTGGATGCCAGTATAGTGTGTGTGTGTATATACACGTCGACACGGAAGGAAAGCCACTCATCCCCTAGCCTGCAGGTGAAGAGAAATGGTTCTGGCACTGATTTGGTCGTCATGTTTCTCAGCCATACCATTACAGTTCCATTAGGAAAATGGTCATAACAGAGAAGGTAAAAGTAAAAAGTACAGATTGGTTATTTATTTATATTAATATTTACTCACCAAACATCTAAAACTCTGATAGCTGTCTCTCACAACTGGAGCTGTAAATGTATCACGAGTGAATAAAATGTAACCTTTGCAGCAATTCCTGTATTCTGCATTTTTGCCCCATTTATGAGTCTGAAAAACCACATTTCAGGTTTTGCCACAGCAAGCTGTTTTTTTGTGTTGGGTTTTTCCCAAATGGGTTGGAATATTGACAAGATTAAATTAAAAAAAAAATGGGTTTCTTCAGTAAACCAAAGGTCATGTATTTCTCTAATCTTAAGGCACATAAACTAGACTTTTTTTTCCCCTCAGCAGGACATTTCAATTGCAAAAGTAGAAAAATATAATTTTATTTGTCAATTTCTCTCTTGAAATTAATTTTAATGAAGTTATTTCAGGGGAAATATGTGATAGATCTGTAGTCTCAAGTCCTGTAATTGTTAATGTTAAGCAATGTATCATTAACTCCAACCTCTGTATGAATGAGATTTACAGGCATTTTGAAGCAATCTGTTTTCTTCTGTTATTAAATTTTAGAGACCGAAGAAACCACCACCTCCATCAGCTCCTGTCATCAAACAAGGATCAGGTAAGGTGCAGCTGATTTTGTACAGAACATGTCAGTGAGTACATCTCAGTCTAACATAAGTGTATTCAAGTTTATACAGAATTCATCTGTAGCAAAATAGATAAGCAGGAAGTGGTTAGACAACAATAAATCAGAGTCAAATTGCAAAAAATCATAACCTGAAAGACTGTGGTGTGCTTTTTCAATGTATTGCAGGCAATACATCTGCACCATTTTAAAATAATATATTTTGCCTATTAAGCATGTTAATTTGGAGCGAGTTTGATACTCCAGCTTTTAAAAGTTCTCCAGTTCCATTCCTTGACTGAAGTAGATTGCGCACATGTCTTTGCAGTATAGACCCAATATGTTGGAGTCCAGTAATACCTGCAGGAGGAAAGTGCATCCACATTACACCTACAGATCTAATTTATTCTAGAGATAAAGAGCTTTTTTGCATACCTATATGATAGCATCAGAGAACTTGGCTGTAATACAGTGTCCCCGTCTGAGTTGCAATCTGAATCTTACAGATCTGCATGAATGCTGGAGCCGGCCTGCTGTCTCTAGGTTCTATGCCATAGTTAGATTCTTGATTTTCAATACTTTATAGCCATAAGTATAAAACTTAAAGGAGTTATCCTGAATCTGGTTATGTAGATAATGGTGGTGTTGCAAAGTATTAAGAGACTGATAATGTTTTCCAAACGGATGAGTGCTAGCAAAGCTGGCTTTGGAATATGTTAGACTGAATTGTGTATAAATACTGAGAACTGAAACCACTTCTATTTGTAGTTTTAAAACAAACTCTCAATGCAAATTTTCAAAACTGCCTGCATGATTTACTTTTTCCATGAAACTTAGAAACAGTTAAAGAATCTACACACTTGAGAGTTCTGACCTCAGAAACCATAATCCTGTTCCATTCATGTAAAATCACAAATCACAAGGCATAGGATGCTCAGAGTTTTCATTTGTGTTGCAGTTGTGGTGGAAACATAACTATGGCTGGAATTCTTTAATCCCTTAACTCCAGTTGGTTTGTTAAAATTCTGCAGCAGCACTACTGCTTCCCCCACTGCGGGCGCACATTAAAAAAACAAAACGAACACGTCCAATCTAGCCAGATTATTTTTCTTGTCACTGTGGTCTGTTCCAGCTTTCAGGGCTTTAAAAAGTAAATTTCCCTCTTCCACAGTCTTGATCTATTAATAGAAGAACAGGTTACACCAGTGTACAATTTACTGTGAATCAATAGGCTATCATTTAAATAGTATGAATTTTTCAAGCAGAATCATGACTACAAATATTTGGTTTCCTTACTGACAGCCATGGTTTGTTCTTCATTCTGTCTTGAGACTCCTGAAAACATAGATATTTTAAGATCAGTAACAGTGTCCAAGGAAAGCAGTATAACTTTGCCATCTAGTGGTGGCTGCTTACTGAAGGTGTCTTGGTGACAACTGACATTAACAGCCTGACACGTTTTGGAAACGCTCTGTAAAACGTTATGTTTCTTTCAATTTAAACTCCTATAATTAGAGAATAATACTTTTAATATATTTGTCCCTGTTTGCATCCAACGCATTAGCTGCATCACCATAGGAGGATAATGTGCCCATTCTCAGAAGGAAAAATGCATGCATAAAGGGTGCAGACAGTTTGATTAAGGCCATCTAAATCTATGGCAAACCCAAAGTAATTGCTGTTCTTTGTTTTCATACTCAGTTTTGACAAGTCCTGGCTGATTATGTGCAAGAGTTTCTTCTGATACATATTTAGAGGTGAAAATCAGCCTATGTTTATTACCATCCTGACATCTTCTACTTTGTCAAATCATCACTTTACCAAGATAGCGCTGTGTTTTACCACATCCCCATGTCAGGTCTTAATGCTGATAGTAGCTAACAATTTCCAGTAATGTTTCTGCATATTTAACCAGTCATAGTGTGATTAATAAATTGAGAACTGTCAGGTGCAGCCTAAATAATTATGTATCAGTATCTTCTGATGCAGAGCATAAAATCACTGCAGAGAATTGGAATTGTAGTACAAGCCGTACATATGTAAAGGAGGTGTCTAGTTTGTATTATAATACAGCTGGAAGTTTGGCTGTATTTCCAAATTCTGCACAGCAGTAGACTGCCAGAGTCATCTGTGCTGGGCTACTTTACAAAGTCAGGTGAAAACTGGAGAACCAAAGTTAGGAACAGGAGTCCTTTACACAGTCATTGCAAAGCAGTAGGCATTTCACTGGGTAGCTGAGATAAGCAATACAACTGCGTCTAGGCTGGAGGATGGGAATACTCTGTTGAGTCCCTTTGGGAGCTGGTACGGAGTTCACCAGAGCTTCCTTGCAGGTGACATTCTCCTGGCAGCTAAGGCACGATCACGGTACCTGCCTGGGTTACTGATTAATTTGAGGGTCAGAACCCAAGTAGGGAGTATACCTGATCCTGGAAGCTCCTGAAGTGTTTGCAGGCTCATTGTTTTTGACATGGCTTGAGAGTGTCCCTTTGTGTGTTAATGATGACTGTTAATCTTACTGTAATTAGGTATATAGACTTGTGTCTCTTTTTTTCTTGAACACACCAGTATGTGCAAAATTATCAGTATGTTGACATGTGCTTTGCATAAGTTGTGTTTAGAAAGGCCTTAATTGGTTTCTAGCAACAGTTTCTCCTCTGAGGAGTGACTTATTTTTTTATAGAATCATAGAATCATTTAGGTTGGAAAAGACCCTTAAGATCATCAAGTCCAAGTGTAAAATGGCAATTCAGTATTACTTATTGACATGGTAACTGATACAGAGATGCCTGTCCAACAGCACAGTTATATAAAGAAACACCACATCACCACTGATGAGCTATTTGCACTGATGAGTACTGATTTCTAGGAACCAGCTGCAGAAAAGAGTTGCAGCAGCACATTCAGAAAATGTAAATATACTTGAGAACTGCATATAATAGATTGAAGCAAAAAATTGCTCTGTGTTCCCTGCCCTGCTTCCTCTGCTTTTCTTGCAAGTCATCTACTGTAATTTTTATTGAAATACTAATAGTGTTACCTAAAGTGGTTTTCAAGACTGCTAAGTTGAAATGGCATTAGCACCTAGTAGTTAGCCAATGCAGCAAAACCAATATCCAGTAAGGCATTTCTTACAGTACAGGGACTAGAGGACTGCATCTTGCATGTGCCAGGAAGCTTTTGCAAAATCTTCCTGTTGTTGGTGCTACAATTTCCCATATTCCTTACAGCAAGAGAAGTCAGTATGTCAGGGTCTCTAGTACAGAGGCAGAAGGCAGCAGAGCCTTACATCTCCAGGCCAAAAGCTGTTGATTGAGAGTCATGCACAATACTGTTGGTGCTGCTGTTCTCATCCTTCTAATATGTGGAAGTGAACAGCTAGTACTAGAGGTGAAAAAGAGGGGGGGTTAACTTAATGTTAAATAAGCCCTGTATATTCATTAAGTAATCTCTTGGCAGAAATGTCCAATTAAATTGATTTATTCCTAATGAATCTCCACACTGTTGAATTGCTCTTCAGTTAAGTATGCCTACAACGGTAAAGGATCTGTCCACATTTAAAAATCTGTAGTTACTGATTTTTTTTTTTTCACAGAATGGTCTGAAAGTGCCTATTCTTTTGAGGTGCATACTTTGGAAACTGTGAACTTGACTGTGAAAACATAAACATCCAATTGCTTTGTTGTCATCATGGTGTAAGCAAATACTTGAAACTAGATTTATGTTCAGTTTTAGCAAGACATTTTCAAATTGGAGAGTGGCAAAAGCCTAAGAAATTGCACAATTAAATCTTACGTGGCTGTATATGCTGGCTTGTTGGCTTGTACAGAATGCTAGATTTTCCTTTCTTTGACAGGTACCACAGATCGAAAGCATGAAATCAAAAAGGTACCTCCTGAAAGGCCAGAATGTCTTCCTAATCGAACAGAAGAAAAAGGTATGAAATGTGCTTTCCTGCTGCCTGCTCTCTGCAGAGAGACACAGGAGATGGAACTAATGCGCATCCTCATTTCCCAGTCCCTGTTTTCATTAAGTGTATTGTTTGAATGTTTATTTCCCACTCTGATAGATCTGTGATGATATGCATTTTGGAAAGGATCTCATTGTTGCTTTTGGGCTGAATTCAGGGTATTCAATTGTACTAATCCAGAGCTGTTAATTACTTGCAGCCTCAACTGAAGTCCAGGGGAGATATGCTCTCAATACATAAAATGCTGTCTAAAGCTCTGTGCTCAGTAAAACCCAGGTCCTTGATCGAGTGTACTTTTTTCTTAACATCTATATGCCTTGGTTCTCTAGTTAAAAGCAGGGTTGGTGCATCACAGGGGGGTTTTGTGAACATATAGTCATTAATGCTTATGAATCACCCCATTATCATAGTCACAAAAGTCATAGGCAAGCCTGTGAAGAGACAAAAAAATTCTGTCTTCAAAGCCAGGTTTGAACATTGCAAGAAATGGGGCACAGTACCACACAGAGCAGTGACAAGCAAATTAAACCTTTCATGGTTTCGTTGTGTTCATTGTGCATTCTGAATAGTTTGGGGAAAATAGTTACATCAATTTTCTAACTGAAGATGGCATCAAATTTCATATGTTTAAGTGGACTATTATATTGTGCAGATAAGTTTGTTTATGGGGTTTCTTAATTAAGTATTTGAACTTGCAGTCTTTTAAAAGGCATGTGTATGCACATGTCTAAATGTATAATAGGCAGTTATAATTTAATGCCAGAACATTCAGACTTTGCACCAAGATCTGTTTCTAGGTATATGTCTTAGTGATCTGACAGGTGTTTTAGCACTTTCTATCTACATATGTTTTCTTCTGGTTATGTGTGCTACTTCTCATGGTTATCTTAGCAATAAACCCCTTTGCTTTCCCTTTTTGGATTTACAATGCCAACTGTCACAACGGTGGAGGAAGTTTTATATATGTTACTGTCCCACGGTATGATTATCTATAACTTTTCTAAATGTTGAAAAGAGGCCATAGGAGTCATGCCTACATTTCTGGAGTACCAGGGAGTGGCAGGAATTGTTTGGTGTGGTGGAGCAGCAGGGGTGGCACAGGAACGTTCTTTACGCTGTGTTTTGGTATGCTGCCTAGCCCATCCTTCATACATAGTTTAGATTCTTGGACACTGACACAGTATAAATTGTCGTAGGAGTTAAGTGTGTAAAAATTACACAATACGCTGGAAAAGCTTCAATGTTACAGAGGACTCAATGATGGCATCAGCTGAAAATGTACAGAAAAAGTGCATATGCCTGTGAACAACAGTCACTTACTGGACTATTCCAAATCTAATGTGGATTGTGTTTCTGGTGATTTATTCCATGATCCTCTCAGACTGAAACCTAGAACCCACTAAGCAATACCCTGTAACATTCCCAATACCTCTTATGTGTATACAGAGGTGTAATATCCATGACATAGCATAGCCAGTGTTGTCAAGGGAAGTGGGGTGTTGACGTAGTAGGATACAGAGAGCAAAATGTTGGTCCCTTTGACAGTTTTGTCCTTTCATTAAGAACAATCAGGTTTCCTGTGGTGTGGTAAACGTGTTCACATGTTTGTTTTGTATTACAAATTTAGAGCATATTATTTACAAGAGGTATTCATGTGTATTGTGCGTTACATACAGGTGATGTGTGTTTGGCATTGGATATTAGTACTGTGGCACTTCCTAACTATGCATAATCAGTTCTGCAAATGATCCAGTTTTTCACTGACAAGCTGGAAAATTCAGTTATAAGTCTGTGGTTAAAAACCTGAATAAAAGGTCAGAAAAACTGAGGGGTTTACGTCCTGCCAAACATTGCTGAATTTTAATGCTTTTATTTTCATTTAACTGTAGTTCACTTGAAACACACTTTTTTCCCCTCAGGAATGGGATTTCTCTGTTTATTCAAGCGATATTAAGAATACCCAGCATAATTATCTTTGTGACCTTCTAACTTAATATTGTTTCATATTAGAATTTGATATAAGTTGTGCTCTTGGGAAATTGTTCCATATGGTATGTAATTTTTTGCCATTCTTATTTTTTACACTCAGAAATCAGTAAGTCACTAAAATAAAAAATAGCATTTCCAGTCAGACACTGCAGACACATTTCAGCCATGAGCAATTATAGGCGGAACGATCAGGCAGAGCAAACAACTGATTGTGGTAAACGCTATTTCAAATAAAGAATTATTTAGGTCAGAAGTGGAAAGGAGATAAGCTTTTTCTTGCTATACAGTATATCTACAGTTTCAGATTTCTTGTTTAATTGTAGACTTGTGAATGCAAATGAATTCCACTTAATAATATCCATGTTCTTTTTTTCTGGACATAATTGATTTAAAGAAAGATCAGAGAGAGAGCAAAAACCGTTAGACTTGCAGAAGCCTTCAGTTCCTGCTATACCTCCGAAGAAACCTCGGCCACCCAAAGCAAACTCTGTGAATAGACCTGGTACCTTGCCCCCGAGACGACCAGAAAGACCAGTTGTGCCTGTGACTCATACAAGGTATTGTTTTTCCTCTGTCCAGTGCTTTTGGGATTAGTGGAAAAAACACACATTTAAGGAATTTAGATTTTTACAGTTAATGTCACAATTTATTTCATGGTAAACTGGTTCTAAAGGGGAAAAAAAAGAAAAAAAAAAAAAGACTTCTAATCATCTGTCTGGATCCTAACTTACCTTCTCAAGAATAACAGTCTTAGACTGTTAATTACTAGTTCATTTCTACTGATGAACACACTGTTACTGAAACATCATAGCTCCCACTGCAGAATATGTGGGAAATTTCTGCATCAGTATGTTGTGCTGATGCTGACTTTCTTAGTTTACCTCAGATTACCCCAGTTTAGCTGGGGCACTAAGTCAATGCAAAAGCTTGCATTGTACTGAGGAACAGCATTAGACAATGCACATTTCAAATACTGTCAGTTTGGTTTCAGTCTGTTTTCTTTGATCATTTTAGATCAATTTTTAGCAAAATACATGTGTCTTCATAGAATGTTCTTTAAGCTGGTGCCACCACAGAATACTGCTGTCAAGTATTTGTGCTCTAATGGTGGTTGTTATTCTGTAGTCACATGATGCTCTTTATCAGAGGTGATTACAGTCTTTGAGGAGCACTGAGAAATTCGACTTGCCAACACAACTCCATTTAATCTCTGCTAGAGCTTGGAAGAGCAGAGGTTGCAGAAACTAAAGGGCTGTGGTCCTAATCAAGTCTACACGGCAACATTAGTCGTGGCAACATTAGCTGTCAGCATCTGGGTTGTGCGCTGTAGACTTCCTGTATGCATGGTGGATGGAAATAGGTGAAAACCAGACAAAAACAGTTGCCTAAAATGGGCAAGATGCACATCTTGCAGAAATACTAGAATATAGGCATAGAAATAATTCTACTATTGTACTGTTAGAAAAATTAGCTGCCATTGAACTAACAGAGTTTAAATGGTGAATTAAATACCAGAACAGAGTATGGGGTAGAGTGGAATAAAATAGAAATACTAGGTATTGATTCCCCTCATGCTTCCACATATGGTTCATTAAACAAATGCTCTCAGTGTGAAATCGGAGACACATAAAATAAAAAAACGGTGCCTGCCTTGGGCTGCCAGTTTCATCTTACTGAAGTGCTTTGCCTGTGCATCTCTGAGAACTTACCCTTCTACCCAGGTGCTACTACTACAGCTTCTTTTGGACTCCTTGGCTTTGAACATGCTTGCCCAGTCATTCTAAAATATAGTCCACACCTGCTGGTCATTTGGGCATGCTTTGAAAAGCAAGTATTTGCTATGACCTTTAGATTTCGCTACATCATGTTTTCTTGGCAAGACTGCTACATACCCTAGTGTTCAGTTCACTGGCTAGGCATGCCATGGGGTAGCTATTCTTTTGTTCTATCCCTTGCCTGGAATATTTTAAATATATTATAAATATTTTAAACATTTAGAGATGTGGAGGGGTGCTTTATTGCTCTTCTGTTTTCCTTTTTACCAAGTACAAAACTGTATAAATAAACCATGCATTTTTAAAGATATTTCAGTTTTCATGTTAACAAAGTGAAAAAGCAGACCTAAACAGTAACCCTGTTATCTTCTTAATTGTCCAGACTCTGCTATGTCTGACACGGAAAAAAAAGCTTTGTTCTCTTTATCTAATACCGTTATATTTGAAGAATTTTACTTGTAACAGTAGTTAGATTAAAACTTAGAAGGAAGGGTGATTTTTAAGGAGATGATGATGCATGTTGATGATCACAGTGCTAGCAAGTTTCCCTATGAATTACTTTATCAGCTAATTCAAATTAATGGATTTATCTCATATAGCTGTTCTGCCTGGCAAGCTCTAACTTGTAACGGTGTCTTATAGGAAGAGGGCAGAAAGTTCACATAATGAAGTAATCCATGGAGTAACTTTTAAATACTTGATTAATTAAGAAATGTGACATTTCAAATGGAAGCAGTCACTTCAGTAAAGGCATTTTGGTTTTAAATTAGTTCAATTTAATGATAGAAAATATTTTTCAGACCTGCTGGTATCCATTTCCAGAATCTGAAAAACCTAAGGCAATTAGAATAAAAATTGAACCAGCAGAATTTTTTGCTGACCTGTCGTGGTTTAACCCCGTATGCAGCTGAGCCCCACGCAGCCGCTCGCTCACTCCCCCACAGTGGGACAGGGGAGAGAATTGGAAGGGCAAAAGTAAGAACACTCATGGATTGAGCTAAAGACAATTTAATAGGTAAAGCAAAAGCCGCGCACACAGCAAAGCAAAACAAGGAATTCATTCACCACTCCCCACGGGCAGGCAGGTGTTCAGCCACCTCCAGGACAGCAGGGCTCCGTCACGCGTAACAGTGACTCGGGAAGGCAGATGCCATCACTCCGAACGTCGCCCCCTTCCTTCTTCTTCCCCCAGCTTTATATGCTGAGCATGACGGCATATGGTATGAAATGTCCCTTTGGTCAGTTGGTGTCAGCTGTCCTGCCTGTGTCCCCTCCCAGCTCCCCGGGCACCCCCGGCCTCCTCACTGGTGGGGTGGGGTGAGAACCAGAGAAGGCCTTGACACTGTGTAAGCACTGCTCAGCAATAGCTAAAACATCTGCGTGTTATCAACACTGTTTTGGTCACTAATCCAAAACAGAGCACCACACGGGCTGCTATAAAGAAACTTAACTCTCTCCCAGTCAAAACCAATACATGATCCCAGGGGGGAAAATTGCTGTAGTTATAAAGTGAGTCCCCTGAGATTTCTGTGGCTGCTGATTAGCAGATTTTTTTCTGTTCTGAGCAAGTGGCTTGCATCTTATGCATCTCACTGACTTTTTGTGGTGATGATTGTTTTTCCATTTAAATATAATCCTCCTTCCTTCCAGGCAAAGTAGGGCTTCAAGGGCAATAGGAGAGACAAAAATCATGTGGGAGAGAGAGTTTGCTCCAAAGGTTTCGCAGCTTATTTAGACATACCTGTGATTATACCATTACCGATGAGTCAATTCTCTGGATCAGGCAAGCCATAAAGACCTACAGAAAGTGCATTTTTACAATCAGTGCAAACCAATCTGTGTCCGTGCTGCAGCTAACAGGGGCAGGTGCCCTCTCCTGGCAGCCTGTTCCTGCAGCCTCCCTTATGTTAGCACCAGCATTTGTGCAGCCGTTCAGCCATATGGGTCAGGGAGTTGCTCCAGATGGCAATTAATCAGTTTGCAGTGGGATTTCTATTAGTGTGGGGTTTCTTTCAGGCTGATAATCTGTCTGATCAAGCTGACAGCCTGTCTGCATGGGCATGAGCAGAAGGAGGGAGACTCTGTGACCAAGAAGGGATGGCTCCACTCCTTTCGCAACAGTATGGATGTAGATTGGCATAATAAGGCTGTTGATTCTTTTGACAACAGAGTTGGGTTTTTTGTGGGGTTGTTGTCGTGTATCTTGGTATCTTTCATAGTCAAATGGTAAATGTTGTGACTTTCAGCCCTAAATTACACCATTGTAAGAATCTCCTCCAAAACCATACTCTCACATTTCCTACAGTGCTTCCAACTCACGTGGTGCTCTCAGTTTGCTAGGAGATACATGTGTGCAAAACAGAGTACTCAGTCAGATGCTCACTGCCCTGTCAGCCAAGAAACTGTGTTGCTTCGTATAGATTTACAAATATATAAGGGATTTTTTTAAGAAGTTAAAGACAAAAGACAAGAAAACTAATTGATCAGGTAGATCACTTTGAGAATACCCTGATTTATCATCTCACTAATTAATACATTTTTCTAGGAATGTGTTAAATTTCTTCTGTTTCCTTCCTGGTGCAGACTGCCTGCCATGTTGTAGGACTAGTGTAGAACTAGTTTGTTTTTCCGGTCATAAACTGGTTGTCTATCTTTTTTAGTTCATAGAATACTTGTCACCCTACCACAGTGTTTAACTGGATATATGTTCACTTACTCTGTGACTTCCTCCAGTTTTTACACAAATTTTCATTTAATAACACATACATTTCTTTATCACAGACTTCCTGAAGTCTGAAATGGGGTTTCCAGCCTCTTTGTGTTTTGCTCATGAAGTGCTGCCATGACTTGAGGTTCAGGCCATCTGTCATCAGCTTATGGCATCAAAAGCAGAGACAAATGAAAAAATCAACAACATTCAGGAGCTCACTATGTATTTTACTGTCAACGGCTAATTATCACTGTTCATAGACATGCACATCCACCTGGCTTATTTCAGGGGCAGTTCTATATTTTTACCCGTAATTTGGGTACCTTATGTACATCATAATTGTTACAGTGCTACGCTGGGAATAGTCATTGTGGAAAAACTATTATATTTTTTAGGTGACCTGATAGTGATGGTTAAATACCATTTATTGCATTAATTGAACAGTTGTTACCACAGTAAATGTCACAAGGATTTGTCTGTGTGACCTGTGCAATGCCGAGCTACTCACCTACCATGGGCCCTTTTTTAATGAATTGTTTCTATAGTCAGATTATTTTAGTAAACTTAAGTAGTTGTGGGATAGAACATTCTACAAAGAAAGGTATCATGTTGCTTATGTTTGATCTCCTGTTTGATTTTAAAATAAATCCTCTATATAATAAAGTATCACAACTCTTGACATTTGCCTATTTTGAAGACATTTCAGACAGACTAGGTGATCTTGGTTCTTTGGACCTGCGGAAACAATATTCATAGTCTAATCTTATAAGCAACGTGCAAAAATGTAGTGGAAGGGCTGCATTTATGAGTAAATACTAGGAGCCGCTGAAATGCACGATACTAGCTTGAAGTTCTTTCCCTTTCTGCAATATTCTAGATAGTCCATCGCTATAGTTTATGCAAGCCAATTAATTAGAAAAAATGATAAATAAGGTGTTGAGAATGTCCCTTTGCCCTTAGGTTTCCTTCATGTGGAGATGCTGTGAACATCTGAAGAATTATTCAGGACACTACGGTGTCTAAAATAGGCTTTTTTGACAGGTGTTAAGGAGAAATGAGATAAGGTTAATCCATACAGCATGTCTACTTACTGGAGATTGCTCTCTGACACATTGCTGTTACCCCAGTGCTACAAAGGAAGAATATTTTGTTGTCTCATTGTTAATTGCAATTTAGCTATCAATTTACTGTAACCCACATAAAAACTCCAATAAAATATCTCCTCTTCTTGGTCCAAATGCAGGAGTGATAGTCCAAAAGTGGAATTAGTGGGCAGTACAGTATCCGGCACTCTAGAGAAAGACTCCTCGGAAAGAAGCAATGACATCGGTAAGTTATAGTGCTTTTTATGGTTTCCCTAAGAAATGTATGGCGTAAATTTCTGATTTTTAGTGACTTTGTTATGATCCAAAAGGCAGATTGAGGATTTGGCTATGAATGTGAGTGCATTTATATCAAGTTTTAACTGCAGGATTAAAGGATCATTTCTGCTTTACTTTAAAAAGTTTTGTTGGGGTTTTCTGTTTAGAAAATTTTTTAAAAAGGAAATATAGAATGGTGAGCTATTTTGAATAGGAGGGCTTTTGTTATTTCTGTTTAAAAGTCTGAAACAAGTGAGAAGGCCAGCGATAATAAGACATGCTAGTTTAACAGATGTAATATTAATGCTGCCGTATTTTTAACGCTGCAAAAGATTATGTTTTTGGTGCAGTTAGTAATCTTTACACTTTCCAATACAAAGGAATAGAGACTCAGTTCAGGCCAATTTGAATAAACCTTACTGCAAACACCAGTTAAAAGCAGTCTAAATTTCTCTTGAATATAATAATTTGTGTTCCTCCAACACGAACAGTTTTATTGGGAAATCACCTGGAAAGGAGTAACACTAGGTTATTTTTCTGTCCTCCCTCACCCTCCTTCCTTCTCAAGTTGGCAGGAGAGATGTTTGCTGGGGTGGGCGCTGCAGTAAGTGGCACTTGGAAAGCAAAGTGCTCTGACTCTTGTCCCGGGGCTGGAAGCAAAAGCAGCCACAGCCATCTTCTACCTCTACTTAGAAATACGCCGGCGACAGCTGCTGCCGTCGCTCTCCTCCGCAGTCGCAGCTGCGCCGCGAGAGACCCGTTTTTGTGAAAGGCAGAACCAGGGTTCCCTGAATGTGTAAGCTTTGCTACCTTGCGCCGGCAGCATTAAATGTTCTTGCGGTGTGGTGGTTTCTACCCAGGCTGCTTTATTAGTAAAACATTTCTGTAAAATAATATACTTTCAACAGCCAAACCTGCCTTTTCTTCGGACTTGAAAGCAGAGCTTTAAGTTATAGATGGATTTTAATTGCAATGTAACAATAAACTACTAAATTGTTTTCACATAAGATTATGAGCTTTTCAGCACCCCTATGTCTGCTTTTTTTTAACCTTCTGCTGTTGCTATGGTTTATGATAGTAACATTCTTCTGGAGAAGCAAGTGGTATGTTTTTTCCAGATTTTCATTTGGGATAAACATGGAAAATAAGGAGCTTGGGATAAATTGCATGCACATTTTTACTGTAGAGATTCATATAAAGGAATAGTATGGAAATGCAGTCAAGTTCTACCATTTAGTGTTTGTTACTCATATTTACAAATTTTTTTTCAAAACATGTAAGCTTTTGCTTTCTTGAAAGAGAAAGCTATGACTGCAAATAGCATATAGTGGTCTGATGGAAGTAAACTTTTAAAATCCTTGTGCTAGTTTCCTTGGAATCACTATCAAGATAAAAGTTTAGAGTGTTTTGTATTTTTCTGGGTTTTTTTAAACAGCCTATAAAAGGCTAGGTAAGAAATTTGATTTATAAGAATTTTTGTTCATTTCTAGAACACCTGAGGGTTTTTGTGTTTTTTGGTTTTTTTTAAATGGAGAATAGGAGCCAACAAGAGTCCATAAATCAAACCACATACACAACATGTTGCAAAGGGTTTAGCTGATGACCTCCTGTTACCACTAACAAGGGGAACCTATTGAGCCCAAGGATAAAACAGTGTGAATACTTAGATAAGCATAACTTGATAGGGTCAAACCAGAATGGCATTTACAAGGGCAAATCATGTCATTCTAGCCTGTTAGACAACTCGTTAGAAGAAAAAGAGAAATAAATTATGATTTTGGAATGAAAGTAGACCCAAAGATCATAACTGATATGAATTTTCAGGAGGCTTTTATGATTCGTGTAAAATATTGTTGAAGAAATAAGAGAGGGTAGAGCAATAAATTAAAACTTAATAAGCCAAAACAATTCACAGTAGATTAATGTCTAATACTATGAGGAGAGCTTTGGAGTTCAGGACACTTTATGAGGCAGTGTAATTGGAAAGATTTATGATAAATGTGTTAGATTTTTTATTTATTTACAAAGAGAAGAATGGGTTGGAGAAATCTTATGGCTAAATGAGTTACTAGTAAAAATGATGGATGGGCGTGTGGAGTTGTCCCAGTGTATTCAAAAACACTGATGGATCGGGCAGTGTGAGTCCAGATAAGGTTTAACTGTGGTATGTGTTACCGGTGGTGCCCCAGTCTCATGTACTCTGTGGGGAGGACAGCCTCAGCTTCTCCAAGGTTTATCCTTCCAGTCAAAATGGATCTGATTAAATCTCATCGTTTGATGTCTTTTCAGTAATCCAAATTCACACCACGAATTAGAGTGGACCTATGTGACAGGCAAGGGGGAGCTTAGCAATAGCCTTTGAAGAAAATGGAGGTTAAATGTCCTTTGCAGCAGCTCGGGTGTATGACCGTTCTGGTTACTGGGCTCCTCTTTGTTCCTCCATTAGCCCCAACACCATCACCAGGCGGTTAGAGCTCTCAGGGAGGACAGAGGAAAAAGCAGCAGTCAGTTGCAAGTTGCCTCACCCCCTTTCATGCTTATGCTAAGTCCTGATGATGAATTGTGGACTGAAAATGAATACTGCAGCGCTCTCCCGGCTTTTCTGCACAAGCAATGTTAAGCTGGATAATGGCTGTCGCTTTCTCAGTCCTATAGTCAGTCTAAAGCTCTTATTCTTTCTTCAAAGCAGAGAGATGTACAAAAGCACGGGAGAGACCGTTTTGGTTATCACGGCAAACCCTGCTAAAGCTGGATGGAGAACAGTTTTCCATTCTGTGAAACCTTTCTAAGGATTTCTGAGTTGGTTCCTTTTCTTTATCATGATGAGACCAAAATCTTTACGACGAGGGAGGAGAAGGTACAGGGTCCTTCCATATGCCATCTCCCAAAAAACAAGCAAGTGATCCGCAACAATAAAATCAGTAATTCCATCAACAATTGAGAAGCAATATGCAGGGGGGGAGCTGGGGAATCCAGGTTCAAAACTTGTATTCTGTCTAGGTCCCTTATTCTAGATCAGTCTGTTAAACATTGCTTGTTTTGGAAACAGCATTTTTCTATTTGTTTTCTAAGTAATATTCCACTGTGGGTCTGTGTTGCATAACCAGAAAACCCCACACCTTTAAAAACATTCTTCTTCAGCTTTACCAATCAGAAAAGTCACAAATGCTTGAGCAAGGCTGAAGTGATGTGTAATACTGTGCGTAACATTCTGTCAGTTGCATATATAAAAAGTTATTTTTATGTAGAAGTTAGCGCATGGCTTGATTTCACTAGCATGTTCTGCAGAGTTGTGACTTGACATTTACATTTCCTGATAGTAATACAGCTCTGATTACAATTTTGCAATCTGTACTGACAAGAGCAAGTCCTGTTCAGCAACATCACTGCTGATTGTAGGTATAATGGCAGCTATTACCACTGTTGTTCATGCCTTTGCTTCTTTCCACAATCCGTACAAAAAAACATTGGAAAACTAGCCTTCAGAATATATAATTTAAGAAGAACCCTTCCCCATTCCTCCTCACTTCTTTTGTTTTCTTTTTCCCTGTTTTCAGTGATGCCTTTACTTTCCTTTCCACACTCCTTTCATCCAGCTTTTCCTATTCACATCTCTTTGCCATGGGTAACTCTTCTTCATTTCATGAGGGTAAGGCTTTTTTTTTTCCATTTCTTTTCTGTCCTGTCTTTGCTTTAGCTGACAATGAATAATAAACAAATACAAAAAGAAGTATTTTGTGGAACACCTAATGTGTATATGGCTTTTACAGATTTGTTTTTAAATTAAAAGTTGAAATTGAGTGTACAGTGTCAGAAAATCTTGCACCATAGCATTGAAACGAGAAATCGTTACAGTTTAGTTTATTGTACCGTAAGAAATTTTAGGGACCTAAGTGACATGTACAGTTTGCATGTGCTGTTTGTCAATGCCTGTTCTTACAGACAGATGGTGTCATCGCGAAGTTTAATGCATACATTTCATTGTGATGTCCTTACATGTTACAAAACAAAAATATTTAGCAACATGCTAGGATGGTTCTCTAGTTTGAAAGAGGAAAAAAAAAAACCACAACAAAACAAAACGTAGGAGTCTGAAGAGCGCTCATGGGCTCTCAGTAGAACGTGCACAGTCACGTCACCCAAAACTTTGTCTCCAATATTGCTGTGGTTAAATCACAGTAGTTACGTCTGTTGTAGTGTCTCATGTACAACAACTGTCCTGGATTGACAGTGGCTTTTTTGAGCTTAGTTTAAAATGCTTCCAAAGCAACATAAGCTACACTGAAAGTAAGACCTGTTCTACCAACAGAAGAGTAGTCCTTATGTAGAATTACATTGATTTCAACAGCTTAAATTCATGCCTTATTGCATAACTTGATTTTTTATTTTAGGTTACATGTTTCTTTTTAATTTCACAAAGGATTGTTATATCTGAGGGCCAGTGCAATGATAGAAACATCTAGCACGTATAATAGCTTACTGGATCAAAAACTAATGCTTCCAGAAAATTACTGAATTATTCCAATTAGTTAATGGTATTGAGTTATTTCTGCAAGTCCGGATTAATCCTAAATCTTTCAACTATACATATATATACACACTTTGGAATCCTGCAATCCTGAAACAAGACTTGTGTATCCAAAACAGGCTTGCTTTGAAATCATCTGACACTTAAAATCACATGGATTTAAGCTAAGTGATTTAAAGAATAAGCCACAAAGAAATAAAAATAGTACATCTACTGTGGAAACGCTCAGTTAATCCACACAAGAAGCAGTTTCCGTGTTTTGCAAAAAGACTGAGCTGCACAGGCTCTTCCCACACAGAGCCAAGTGGACACAGCTTTCCAATATTTTTCCTGTCTCTTTTCACATTTTGCATAGTATTTATGAAAGCAGTTAATAATCTTCATCAGTGCTAACGCAAGG